>NW_008709207.1:22514-24874 GCF_000327385.1 Lottia gigantea
ATGTGGTCTAATGAATCTAGGGTGGTGAGACCATGTGGTCTAATGAATCTAGGTTGGTGAGACCATGTGGTCTAATGAATCTAGGTTGGTGAGACCATGTGGTCTAATGAATCTAGGTTGGTGAGACCATGTGGTCTAATGAATCTAGAGTGGTGAGACCATGTGGTCTAATGAATCTAGGTTGGTGAGACCATGTGGTCTAATGAATCTAGGTTGGTGAGACCATGTGGTCTAATGAATCTAGGTTGGTGAGACCATGTGGTCTAATGTATCAAGGGTGGTGAGACCATGTGGTCTAATGAATCTAGGTTGGTGAGACCATGTGGTCTAATGTATCAAGGGTGGTGAGACCATGTGGTCTAATGAATCTAGGATGGTGAGACTATGTGGTCTAATGAATCTAGAGTGGTAAAGGCATGTGGTCTAATGAATCTAGAGTGGTGAGACCATGTGGTCTCATGAATCTAGGGTGGTAAGGCCATGTGGTCTAATGAATCTAGGTTGGTGAGACCATGTGGTCTAATGAATCTAGGTTGGTGAGACCATGTGGTCTAATGAATCTAGAGTGGTGAGACCATGTGGTTTAATGAATCTAGGTTGGTGAGACCATGTGGTCTAATGAATCTAGGTTGGTGAGACCATGTGGTCTAATGAATCTAGGTTGGTGAGACCATGTGGTCTAATGAATCTAGGTTGGTGAGACCATGTGGTCTAATGAATCTAGAGTGGTGAGACCATGTGGTCTAATGAATCTAGGTTGGTGAGACCATGTGGTCGAATGTATCAAAGGTGGTGAGACCATGTGGTCTAATGAATCTAGGTTGGTGAGACCATGTGGTCTAATGAATCTAGGTTGGTGAGACCATGTGGTCTAATGAATCTAGAGTGGTGAAACCATGTGGTCTAATGAATCTAGGTTGGTGAGACCATGTGGTCTAATGAATCTAGGTTGGTGAGACCATGTGGTCTAATGAATCTAGGTTGGTGAGACCATGTGGTCTAATGAATCTAGAGTGGTGAGACCATGTGGTCTAATGAATCTAGGTTGGTGAGACCATGTGGTCTAATGAATCTAGGTTGGTGAGACCATGTGGTCTAATGAATCTAGGTTGGTGAGACCATGTGGTCTAATGTATCAAGGGTGGTGAGACCATGTGGTCTAATGAATCTAGAGTGGTGAGACCATGTGGTCTAATGAATCTAGAGTGGTGAGACCATGTGGTCTAATGAATCTAGGGTGGTGAGACCATGTGGTCTAATGAATCTAGAGTGGTAAAGGCATGTGGTCTAATGAATCTAGAGTGGTGAGACCATGTGGTCTAATGAATCTAGGGTGGTAAGGCCATGTGGTCTAATGAATCTAGGTTGGTGAGACCATGTGGTCTAATGTATCAAGGGTGGTGAGACCATGTGGTCTAATGAATCTAGGGTGGTAAGGCCATGTGGTCTAATGAATCTAGAGTGGTGAGACCATGTGGTCTAATGAATCTAGGGTGGTGAGACCATGTGGTCTAATGAATCTAGGGTGGTAAGGACATGTGGTCTGATGACTCTAGGGTGGTAAGGACATGAGGTTTAATGAATCTAGTGTAGTACATCTGCTGACATCAATAGAAAAACCGAAATGACATCAAAGGTTTCGTTATTTTCAGATTATACAATCTTAACTTAATAAGATAACACAATAGTAAAACGATTTTAATATTTCTTAATTTCTCATAATTTCTTCAGTCTGTATGTAGTTGGTTCCCTTGACTTCCATGTAAATTCTTATCAGTATCTCAGGTAACAGAACCTTTAAAAGGTAATCTAGGTACTGAAACAGAAATATTAAAACAGAACCTGAAACATGTTGTAACTCAGTGTCAAACTATGTGATCTTATTCCTATTGAAGTTGGACAAGTATAGATCTTTTAACGTAGGATATCAATATTAACCTAGATTTCGGTATTAACCTAGAATATCAATATTAACCTAGGATATCAGTATTAACCTAGGATGTCAATATTAACCTAGGATATCAGTATCAACCTAGGATATCAATATCAACCTAGGATATCAATATTAACCTAGGATATCAATATCAACCTAGGATATCAGTATTAACCTAGGATGTCAATATTAACCTAGGATATCAGTATCAACCTAGGACATCAGTATCAACCTAGGATATCAATATCAACCTAGGATATCAATATCAACCTAGGATATCAATATCAACCTAGGATATCAGTATTAACCTAAGATGTCAGTATTAACCTAGGATATCAGTATTAACCTAGGATATCAATATCAACCTAGGATGTCAGTATTAACCTAGGATACCAATATTATCCTAGGATGTCAATATCAACCTAGA
>NW_008709207.1:26172-26314 GCF_000327385.1 Lottia gigantea
TATTAACCTAGGATATCAGTATTAACCTAGGATATCAGTATCAAGTTCTTTCTGAGATTATGCACAATGTGTTAATTAGATGTTGTACTTAACTTACTGAAATATATTTATTACCTTATGATGTTTTTTACAGAAGATACCT
>NW_008709207.1:32271-35261 GCF_000327385.1 Lottia gigantea
AAACCTACCTTGCCTTGAAATATATCTCGCAAATAGGCTTCACTATTTAATACCATTAATCTAATCTGAGCCTCATTTAAATCAGCAACATCACTGAAAATATAGTTATCAACAGTTAAAATATAGTTATCAACAGTTAATATATAGTTATCAACAGTTAAAATATAGTTATCAACAGTTAAAATATAGTTATCAACAGTTAATATATAGTTATCAACAGTTAAAATATAGTTATCAACAGTTAATATATAGTTATCAACAGTCAAAATATAGTTATCAACAGTTAATATATAGTTATCAACAGTTAAAATATAGTTATCAACAGTTAAAATATAGTTATCAACAGTTAATATATAGTTATCAACAGTTAAAATATAGTTATCAACAGTTAATATATAGTTATCAACAGTCAAAATATAGTTATCAACAGTTAATATATAGTTATCAACAGTTAAAATATAGTTATCAACAGTTAAAATTTTAGCTAAGCTAATCGAAATTTGAGCTTGTGTCCAGAATAATGTGCATTCGAAAGTTAAAATGATGACTCGTCTTTTCTTTAAAAGACATATAGAGAAATAGGAAGTGAAAAAAATTCAACCTACTCAAGTTTGAGAATTTCTCTCTGAAGTTCCAAGTTACCTTCATTCTTCAATCTCGGCATGTCTGATAATTCCTCGATTAATTTTATATCAAAATCTTCCTTCACTTCTATCGCGTCTCGCTCAATATCACTGGCTTTTAACGTCTTTGATGGAGACAATTGACTGAAAAAATCTAAAATCGAAGTTTCGGTGTTCTGTGTGGATTCACTGGGGAAATCCAAGTCTTTAATTTTACGTGATTTCGATTTAGTTTTTGGTTTAGATTTAGTTTCAGTTCTCTTTCGTTTTTTCACATCTTTTACTAAGCTCAGAGTTGGAAGCTCTGGCAGCTCTGATTGGTCGAGAATCGGTACTCTACAAGTTTTTCTTTGGGGTAGCACGCGTTGGTTTATGTCACTATTTTTAAAAACAACGAATTCTGTTTCTATTTCGGTATCTGATGTTTGAGAATCAATTGGAAAATTTTGAATTTTGAGTTTTTTCGTGTCACTGACTGACGGCACTGAGGTATTGTTATGACAATGATATATATTGGACAACCGTGGAAAATTTATCCGGGGTTTTGTCTTGGATAATACAGGGGTAGAAGAATCAGGACAGTCACTATCTGTTAGATTATCCAGTCTGAAATCTTCTCTATCATCAAGTCTCAAATTATCACATTTCTCTACATAGATAGTAGGTAACAGTATTGAATAGCTATTGGATGGAATTGAACTCTTGGATTCCTGATCGTCGGAAGAATTGTTTTTGCGGATACATGATTTTAATTTCTGGATTTTTTCGTCGAGGATCTGACTTTCATCATCAAGGTCATCGTTTCCATTTATATCAGGGAATTTAGATTTTTGAATTTTATCTCCTATTATAGGACTTTCTGATCTTTCTCTATTTACAGCTGATTTTAATTTCTTAATTTTATCCTCTAATTCAAGTTCTTCTTTGGAGTCACTTTCAAATTCAAATGGGTCATTAAAATGATTTACTTTCATCTGTCTCTTCTCAGTTTCATTTTTAGTCTGAAAGTCACTTTTATGATTATTTTGTGCCAACGTTTCTGGTTTTGAAATTTCTTTAAATTCGAAGGCAGTCAAATCATCTTCTACAGTGTCTAAATTTAACATCATTTCTTTTACGTTTGGTTCCAATTCTATATCTGTATCAAGAACTTTACGTTTAAATTTTGAGCGTATATTGGAATAAGTTTTCATAGTTTTTCCTTTTAGGTTCGAAGTCATTTTCCCGGGATCGAATACGTCTCGCTTGAAATCAGAGCTCAAATTATTTCCATCATCAGAACTACTACAGGAAAATATGTCAAGATCTTCTGGCCCTTTGAGTTCCTTTTCTGAAATTTCTTTTTCCTTACAGTCTATTTGATCAGTCACTGCCTTGGAATTGTACCTGGTTGTTTTAAATGAAAACAGTTCTGTCAGATTAGATTTGTTAGTTTCTGTTAACGTTGGATGCTCAGTTTTGGATTTTTTCACTATTTTTTTCTTCCTGCTCAACTTCGGTCCACTTTTTTGAATTCTGAAATATTTAAACATTTTCATAATTCTGTATAAATTTAAAGATTAGAATATTTCTGTATAAATTTAAAGATTAGAATATTTCTGTATAAATTTAAAGATTAGAATATTTCTGTATAAATTTAAAGATTAGAATATTTCTGTATAAATTTAAAGTTTAGAATATTTCTGAATCAATTTAAAGTTTAGAATATTTCTGTATAAATTTAAAGATTAGAATATTTCTGTATAAATTTAAAGATTAGAATATTTCTGTATAAATTTAAAGATTAGAATATTTCTGTATAAATTTAAAGATTAGAATATTTCTGTATAAATGTAAAGATTAGAATATTTCTGAATCAATTTAAAGTTTAGAATATTTCTGTATAAATTTAAAGATTAGAATATTTCTGTATAAATTTAAAGATTAGAATATTTCTGTATAAATTTAAAGATTAGAATATTTCTGTATAAATTTAAAGTTTAGAATATTTCTGAATCAATTTAAAGTTTTGAATATTTCTGTATAAATTTAAAGATTAGAATATTTCTGTATAAATTTAAAGATTAGAATATTTCTGTATAAATTTAAAGATTAGAATATTTCTGTATAAATTTAAAGATTAGAATATTTCTGAATAAATTTAAAGATTAGAATATTTCTGAATAAATTTAAAGATTAGAATATTTCTGAATAAATTTAAAGATTAGAATATTTCTGTATAAATTTAAAGTTTAGAATATTTCTGAATAAATTTAAAGATTAGAATATTTCTGAATCAATTTAACGTTTAGAATATTTCTGAATAAATTTAAAGATTAGAATATTTCTGAATAAATTTAAAGATTAGAATATTTCTGTATAAATTAA
>NW_008709207.1:35442-54273 GCF_000327385.1 Lottia gigantea
ATATTATAAATATTATAGCCTTGTTAAAAATATTATAGCCTTGTTAAAAATATTATAGCCTTGTTAAAAATATTATAGCCTTGTTAAAAATATTATAAATATTATAGCCTTGTTAAAAATATCATAAATATTATAGCCTTGTTAAAAATATTATAAATATTATAGCCTTGTTAAAAATATTATAAATATTATAGCCTTGTTAAAAATATTATAAATATTATAGCCTTGTTAAAAATATTATAGCCTTGTTAAAAATAGTATAGCCTTGTTAAAAATATTATAAATATTATAGCCTTGTTAAAAATATTATAAATATTATAGCCTTGTTAAAAATATTATAAATATTATAGCCTTGTTCAAAATATTATAGCCTTGTTAAAAATATTATAAATATTATAGCCTTGTTAAAAATATTATAAATATTATAGCCTTGTTAAAAATAGTATAGCCTTGTTAAAAATATTATAGCCATGTTTAGAATGCGACTCGAGACCCAAAATGATAGTGAGCTATGTTCATGTGTGTTATTTTCATATAAAAACCAGTAGTTAATTATGATGACCTAACATTTCACTGAGTCAAACGTTTTATCATCAAATTCTGAATTAAAAAATACCTACATGTTCTTAATTTTAGATCTTAGACCATCATCAATATCAGCTGAGGTAGCTGGTTCAGTTTTAGCTGCTGATTTCAGATCTGTTTCTGTTTTAGCTGCTGATTTCAGATCAGTTTCAGATGGTGTTTTCTGTACAACTTTAGCTGTTGGCATGGTTTTTGTTGACTTTTGATCTATTTTAGCTGACCTAGCCACATTTTTAGTTCTTGTTATTGTATCAATTTCAGATGAAATCTGTACATTTTTAGCTGTTGATTCATTTTTAGCTGTTATTTCCATATTTTTAGCTGCAGACTTTGATGTAGTGTCAGATGTTGACTTAACAGCAGCGGATGTTATTGTTGATGCTGTAATGATGGTTGTTTTAGTCGTTGTTTCTGTGATAAAAGCTGACTGATATGATGTAGTACTGGAAGGTTCGGTAGCTGTTTTATTTTGAGGAGACTTCTGAAAGTAGCTACTAATACCGACTGTATTCTGTCTCTTTCCCCCTCCCCCACCACCTCCCACCATTCCATATAACTAGAAAATAAAATTTACAAATCATTACTCATACTGTTGAAAAGTATTATAATAGAGAGTATTTTTAAATTCCACAGTGGCTCCCCCTGTCAATAATACAGGAGTCATCTACAGGCTGTTAAATTGACAGAAATTAAAATATTTCTCTAATTGAAAACTGCTTTATAGTGTCTGTGTTCATTCACCAATCTAGGTATAGATAAGTTTGATGTCCAGTCTGATGTCCAGTCTGATGTCCAGTTTGATGTCCAGTTTGATCTAATGAAGACCAGAGTGTATTGAGGGAAACTAAGAATAAATTATAAAGTTTTATATGAAGTTACAATCTATATCTAAAATCATTGGTCTCAAGACAGTTGAAGGGAAAGAACTCTAGATTAAAGTAAGGGAGATAACTAATAAATATTTAATATGTAGACTAATGGTACTTACTTGTGTCATGATGTTCTGACTGTTAGTTTGTTCTATAGGACATACATACACCAACAGTTTCTCTTTATAGATGGTGAAAAATCTGTAATCATCTAAAATAATTCAAAATATGAAAGATGGTAGGTCTATTTCTAATATATTATTTCTGATATTATATCCAGACAACATAGATTTATACAAATATCTTGGATATTAAGTTGTCTAGTCTTTAAGACATTAGTCTCTAGGTTTATAGACAGACCTGTGTTTTAGATAAAGATACTGTCATCAGTGATAGAGAGGAGTCTTGAAGACACAATATTTCATTATTTATTGTTGACTGGTAGGTTTATTATCTTATCTTATTAGGTAGATATAAGATATTTGATTGTCTCTAAGATACTTGACAGACCTGTGTTATGTATAGAGAGTTCAGTATTATTATCACTGTAATACATGTGTTTTAGATAAAGTCACTGTCATCAGTAATAGGGAACATGGAATAAATATTGTGAGAGAAATAGAACTACTGATATCTAAAAATTATAAATTTGTAAATATTGAAAGAAATGTTTTGTAAATCAGGACTCGTGACTGTTCTTACAGTAGAGCATATATTAGTCTGTTTGTGACCTTTTCATTAGAAATAGTACTAACATCTAATTAATCAGACAGTGGAATAACTCAGACAGTAGAGTTGGACTGTCGTCTGCTAGGACAGTGGAATAACTCAGTCTGTAGTAAATTGGATTGTTGTCTGCTAGGACAGTGGAATAGCTCAGTCTGTAGTAAATTGGATTGTTGTCTGCTAGGACAGTGGAATAGCTCAGTCTGTAGTAAATTGGATTGTTGTCTGCTAGGACAGTGGAATAGCTCAGTCTGTAGTAAATTGGATTGTCGTCTGCATGGACAGTGGAATAGCTCAGTCTGTATTGAGTTACCTAATGATAACTAGACATGCTGATAGTAAAAAGACAAGCAGTCAGAGCGAGCAGATGACTCAATTTCACAAACTGAGAAAATGTCAGGTTGTAACTTTGTTCTACAGACATTCCTGGAACAATGCCAAGATTCTATAGAATAATTCCAATATGCATGCTATTATCAATTGTCTAGCAGATTCTAGCAGAAGTCAAATTGTCACTTTCTGTATCAGTTTGATAATCTTTAAAAAGAATGGGTCTATATTTTTAAAAGTGTGTATTAACAGGATGAATTGAAGGGACAAATTCGCCAGTCTTGACTAATCGTAGGACCTAACAGAAAGATAGTTAAAATGACAAGCTATATATAGAAATACAAAGAGAAATATCTAGTTTGAGATATTGTAGAAGGAATTATACAGTGTGAAGACTATTACATGTATTTACAACTCTCCAGTTAAAGATCAGAATAATGTTAACTTTTTTGAAGTAAAAATTATTTGTCCTTAAAATTTCATCAGTGGTCAAGAAGGGTGGACTAGAAATGTTGAATAGAGTTTGATGTATATTAATAATAAATCTAGAAGAAGTGATAACTATAGAGATATAGAAACTACTAAAAGAAGATCAAATCAATAAAAAGACAATTTAAATATTTTACTCCACCAACTTATTGAACCTGACACAATCAATATCTATCTTATTCCCTTTATATTATAATAGAGTTAAAATAGTTACTAATATAACAACTAGTCACTTGTTTTACATTATCATTCCTCCACAAGTGCTTTCTGATCTACACTTTTATTTCTTCATTTAGTTTTCTTTATCTTTTATACTGTTAAATTATATGAAGGATAATGATATTCTATAACATCACTTCTGGATTCTTGGTACATGTTTTTAAGACACAGATCTAATGGTTAGTTTTTGATTGACCAATAAGTAGGATTAATAAAAACAATAGAGGAAAAGATCGGGTGAGGGTCACGTGGGTCACAGAGTATCATTTGGGGTACAAGGGTAAAAATTATACCATTTATAGATGTTTTGGAAGTCATTACTTAATACAAAAACCTTTTACATCCCTATAACCAAATTCTCACTTATTTTATTCCAAAATGGAAAAAATACCACAAAACAGAAAAACAGAAAAACTTAACTTACGTTTGTATGTAACTAGTTCATTTTCCTGAGAAAAACAGTTAATAATTGCACGAGGGTCAACTAGACAAGTATCATTACATTCTTTACGTTTAAATTCATATCCAATTCTGACACTACTACCTATAAATAAGAAACAGAGAAAATAGTCTTTTAAAACAGGTTAAACTCTAATTACTGAGTCACAGTTCCAAAGATTTCGAATGACCAAACTTCCAATTTATTTTCAATATAGCCACTTCAGTTAAGGTCTAATGACAGCCCTCTTGAACGTTCGTCAAATCATCCTCTTGACCGAACATGATAAACACAGCGTCACAAATTGTCTGGGTAGAAATTTGATTGGTTAAAGCAGTTGTCATCGAGTTAGGTAAAAAGGTTATTAGGAATTAGACCCTGAGGTCAAAACACACATAAACATCACACCTGTCTGTACATAGTACAACTATTAGGACAATTTCCTGCTAGAAATTACGCTGAAACAATTGATGAAATACAAACCAGTTAAACTGTGATCCTTTTATCGGGGACACTGATAGTATTTTATGATTGATACACCCTCAGATATCATAAGTTATTTTTAATATAGGGATATTATCAGCTGGTAAAGTCAATATCTAAATAAAGAAATCACTTCAATGTCACCTGATATAATACGATCTGTTTCTGGTGATTTTTTGGCCCCACCTCCACCTTTTCCCTCTGGACCGTGATTACATCGAGCTAATACTATCGGTTTGATTAAATCTAATATTTCCTGGAAAAAAAAAAAAATACAGGGACTCTGTTCATTGTTCTATCCGAATGACTTGACGCTTTTTCCATGTCAGTCCCTCCAATCTGCATCATTGACAAAGGATCTTTAACGTACATTATAGCACACTAGTACATGGTTTATTGTCCCATCCAACCTAATAGACACTGACAGGGGGAAACCAGGTTGAAAATTCTGGAAGTAGACAAAGGTAAGCAAAGGTAAGCAAAGGTAAGCATGTCAGCATCAGTGAGTCATTGCAGCCTTCAAAATTTAAAATAAAATTATTTAGTAAACTCACTCTTAGGTGTTTCTTCTCAAACCACGAAACTTTTGAACTTTGTGATGATTTTTTGGGTAAATCTAAAAACTCTGGATGAATCTGTACCTGAACAACTCTAAATTTACTCACCTGTAAAAAATAGAATTTACAAAATTGAAATATTATTAAAATGACAATAGTTCTATAGGTTAGGTCAATAATATGTCTAATTAAATGCTGTGATTCCCAACCAAGTCTGATTTTGATTTGTATTTGGGATGGGTGGGGGAGACTCAGTCAGGGACTGGATTGTGTTTGAATTTTTGAATGGATAAATCAGCCTACTTCAAGTTCAATGTCATTAGAGTTAGCCAAAATTATTAAGAAAAAAAATGATTTAAAAGAAAGGAACTCTTAAAGAAATAGTCAAATAATGGGAAAAGGTGCATTAGACCTATTGGAAGTCTAAACTGCAGACAAAACGATGGTAAAAAGAGAGGGATTTTTAAATAGGCCTTTTCACTCCAAAAACTCAAACAGTTCAAATGATGCTCACTCTCAAAAATTCAGTTGTGAGCATTGAAAATTTTTCAGTGGTCACCATTCTGAAGTCATTAAGGCCTGTTTTAACATTAAATAAGGTCTTTAGCAGACAAGGCTGTGGGTTATTAATTGCCAAAATTGCAGATTTTGCACCAAAATCGACGTCATTGAAGGGATTTTCCAGGGATTCCCTCATTTAGAGAGTTATCTTCTCTTATCAAGTCGCTTATATCATCAACAATACAATCAATTAATATTGCAGAATTTTGAGAATTTGATTTTCATAATTATCATCTACTGCAGTTTTAACCAAATTTGATGCGGATCTGCGCAGATTTCATTAAAATTTTAAGATTTAGTCGAAATATTTGTAAAATTTTGAAATGATGTAAGCGACGATTCCTGTAAAGGTGACCATGTTGAAAATTTCATCACGGTACGTTTATTATAATTTCAGCATGATGTCGTCTGCTCGCCATAATTTCAAGTAAATTCATAGCTTAATTTCAAGCATTCAAGCCTTTGATCTTTCTTTTCATCGAATTTTTACACAAAGGGGCCTATTCTAGGCGATCTACTTGCCTGGGAACGGTTTTATTTTTTTTTTTGTAAATGACCTGCCAACTCTAACGTAACTCTAACAGTCTTAACTCAAACTTGTGGTGAACTGATTTTGTGTAGAACAGTAAAATATGAGATTCAATTCAATTAAATTGGCAGAGGATTTTGAGAGTTGATAATCTAATTTTTCATTGTGGTGTAATCCTTACAAATACAAGACAACACGGACCCCAAAATATTGATAGTGTTGTCTTCTTCATCTGGTTAAGTTAAGTATTCTATTATCATAAGTGGTGTGATTTGTGGTACAAGTTGTCTTTACAGGATCTAATCTATGTGAATGGGGGAGACTTGAGTACGAGTATTAGGACTGGCTATGTTTAAACATAAGCTTTTACACAGAGTAAGCTTATTAATCTTATAAGCAGAGTAGGTCTATCTACGTATTTGTTGAATTAACTCTGTATTCTAATTTAATCTCTAAATGTTTTTATTTTGAGTTCTGTACTTTTTCATTTTAAGCTCTGCATCTTTTTATTTTAAGCTCTGTATTTTTTTATTTTAAGCTCTGTATAAATAAGCTCTGTATTTTTTTATTTTAAGCTCTGCATCTTTTTATTTTAAGCTCTGTAGTTTTTTATGTTATTCTCTGTATTTTTTTATTTTAAGCTCTGTATTTTTTTTATTTTAAGCTCTGTGCATGAAATAAGTTATGTCTGATTGGTTAAACAAGTTTAAAGCTGGTCGTCTAATACTACTACTGACACCTATAGTTATTCTCTCTCATTTCGGATCCAAACTTCTTAAACCAAAACCTAACTATATTGAAGAAGAACCAACAGAGATAATATCTCTTAACCCAGGTACGACTGTGATTTGGTGCTGTGGGTTCAAATCCCCCCTTAGTGTCTGAAAATAATTGAACTCCTATAATTTTCTAGAGAATTTCAAATATCATTTGTATAAAACAAATATAGTATTTAACATTCGTAATGATTCACTGATTTTAGTTGGACTGAATACAAATGGTCATCTTCTATTTTAGTGTGAAAATATTTTATGGTCATTTTTCTGCAGATCTTGATTTTTTGTTTCATAATATTCTGAGTCATCTGCTAAAAAAATACTAAAGTATATTCTGAATTTAACACCCACATGAAATCTAAAAATATTAACTCTAAATTTTAATTTTTCAGAAGTAGAAAATGCGAAAGGAGCCAAGAAGAGGTAGAATTTTCCAGAGTCGAATATTTCAGGAGTTGATTAAGTTTCCAAACTGGTGTCGTGACAATAAAATAGCTTCCTTCACCCTGATATTTACCATAAGTTTTATTGTCACCTTTCCTTACTCCCCTCAAGTAACCACTGCCGAGGACAGAGTAGAACACAGAAGAAAAGAACAACAATCCATCGAGTCAATATCAAACTAAGACTGTTGAATATCAGAATATAGTTAGTATTATTATTATTATAGTAGTTATAACTCACTGGCTATTTCTACCATCACGATGTGTGTTCTCTATGGCTGCTAACAACGGTACAGATAAGATAGGACACAAAAGGCAGGCCAGTTTATGGGGTTTTTTTTATAGCGTGAAGTCATTTTAATTGTCAAGAATGATATTAAGTAACTTTGTTAGAGTTAGGTAGGGATGGCCATATATTTTTTAATGCCCATTTTTGAACCGTTGTGCCAATAGCCACAGCCTAGTTATAAACCGGGGTTTTCTGGAAAACTTGACTCAAGATGATTTTAGTGTTTCTATTATTAGAGTGGTCAATCACTAAAATTGATTTTAAATTTAGTTTAGTTATCCAATCAGATTACAGTAAGTCTTTAATTCTGGATTTTATTGAAGGTAAATTTTGGTTAGTAACGTAGACTCGTGTGCCTTGAATGTATGGGGTATTTTTGATATTATGATATTTATTCTGGTGATATATTTTTAAAAACATTTTCTTACAGAAAGCATCATGGGTTCGATAGAAGCGGCCAAAAACCAGTCAAATTTACAAGTAGACACACTGGATGACCCAGAAGTCAAAGCAAGCCTTGCTACTCTCCGGCAAATAGTCTCATCATGTATGGGTCCTCATGGAAAAATCAAAATTATTCAAAACGCGTCTGGTGGGCCAATAACGCGAACCACAACCTCTTCGCGTCTGTTCAACTCTATTTCGCTGTCTAAACCTGTTTTAAAACTGGTAGTCAACTCTGTCAAGTCTCATGTAGATCAGTTTCAAGATGGTGGCTTGATGGCGTGTTTGTTTTGTTTGTTGTTGGTGGAGTCGTCAGTTGAGTCGGATATCAATAGATCAATTTTAGCCGATCTCTTCCAAGTCTTTTACGAAATTATTGATGACTATTTGAGTTCTGAAGAATGTGCTTGCAAATACGAAATGGATTTCTCAAATCTGGACGCAATGATGGCATTTGTTCAAAACATGTACGATTCAAAACCGTTTTGTGGTCTCTATGGTTACCAGCTTGAGGAATTTTCCCGCCTAATTCTTCAAACATTTCTGCAGTGTATTCCTGATATGGCGAGTTCAAAGGCCAGTTTTTATACAACCAGAATTTATCTTCTGTGTGTGAAACACGAGGATATGAACTTCTCCCAGAATTTGAGTGGATTAGTTTTAGAATATCCAGAGTTATCTTCCCTGAATGAGAAAAAGCTGAGTGTCAAACGGAGCCTGGATTCGGTAGATTGTGATCGAATCAAAGTAGCGTTAATAAATTGCTCAATGTCAGGTGATGTGGAATCAGAACTGAATGCAAATTGTGAGGTTGCAACTGGAATGGATCCTGATTTATTTTTTACTGAGAAAATTCTCTCATTCTGCTATCAGCTGGTTACTAAGGAAGTAGGTTTAGTTTTATGTCAGAAAGTGATGCATCCCAGAGTGAAGGACTATTTAAGAAGTAAAGGTGTGTTATTTATAGATCGACTGGGAGCAATGCCCATTCCGTATGTTCAAGATGTCACAGGTAGGGCAAATAAATTTTTAAAAATTCAGAATGGCCAGGGGCAATTTGAAGGGGAGAGAGTATAAACCTGAAAGATGACGTTATAAAATAATGTTTTGTAATTCTGATAAATAGTTGGGACAATTATAGAGGGGCATTATGGGAGAGCTAAAAATAATAACCTAAAATAACAGTTATTGACAATTTGACTGGAAAAGGGAATAGGTTATATTCTATATTCAGTATAACAAAATGGCAAGAAAAAAAGATAGGGGTTTAAAGATTCCTTTCAATAAAGATAAAATATCCTGAACCCTGTCTCATAAACACTGTAATATAGATAAAATATCCTGAACCCTGTCTCATAAACACTGTAATATAGATAAAATATCCTGAACCCTGTCTCATAAACACTGTAATATAGATAAAATATCCTGAACCCTGTCTCATAAACACTAATATAGATAAAATATCCTGAACCCTGTCTCATAAACACTGTAATATAGATAAAATATCCTGAACCCTGTCTCATAAACACTGTAATATAGATAAAATATCCTGAACCCTGTCTCATAAACACTGTAATATAGATAAAATATCCTGAACCCTGTCTCATAAACACTGTAATATAGATAAAATATCCTGAACCCTGTCTCATAAACACTGTAATATAGATAAAATATCCTGAACCCTGTCTCATAAACACTGTAATATAGATAAAATATCCTGAACCCTGTCTCATAAACACTGTAATATAGATAAAATCAAAGAATTGAAAAAATTACCATAATCTGTTAATAAAACTGACATGTTGGAACATTGCAATGAAATTAAGAAATAATGTTTGTTTTTTTCAGAAATATTTTACACTGGTATAATTTATATAAACTTTTAATATTAATTCATTTTATTTTGACTATTCTGTTTTTTTGATTTTTATGGATTTTGATTTTCTGTTTTTTACCTTGGGATTTTGAAGGATCATTGAAGGATTTTTTAAATGGTTAAATATCACCTAGGTCAGTGAAGTATCATTCATCTGGAATGTGACATCTCACTATTTCATCTTTTATTCTTTTCCCATTTCATAAAATATCTAAATTATAGAAATATTATATATTGTATCTATCTACATTTATATTTCTAGATCTACCACTAAAACCTGACAATATCTATTTTTGATCAAGTTGAAAATTACTTTTAGTAACTGAAGTTCTGACAAAATATTTTGATTTTAACAAGTTGAGAAAAGGATTACCAGTAGAATTCCAATCAGTGACCGATCAAGAAAGGTCTTTTTTGTTTATCCAGACTGTACATACATGGACATTTATGATTGGTTAAAACTCTCAATTGTTTGCTTAAGTTGACACTGAAAAATAAGAAACCCATCTTTAACCAAAACCCATATATTGTTGAACACTGGGGGAAAGGATTTATTCACAATCTGCTAATATATCTTATAATTAGTTAAAAATTCCATTTTTTTTCTAGGTGCCTCACCAATTGGCCTTTTAACAGACGGGCCGTCAGATGGGATGTTTGGTTGGTTAGATCAGGTTGAACATCTAGTGATTAATAATCAGAGTTATCTCCACCTACAGGAAGTTGATAGTTGTATAATAACGTTGGTACTCGCTACACCCGAAGATGACAAACTTGATGAATTAAAGGTTGGTAACTCTAAATCATTTCAATCACAGTTTTCTATTTTCTTTAATTTATGTCAATAAAGAAAATGAAGGTGATTATTGTATGTTTCAACACCTCCCATCTTGCCATGTTTACATATAGTTTATTTACCAGGCTGGTAACTTTGTCATTCAGTCTTAGGTCAAAAGTTATGAAAGCTTGTTATGTATATTGACTATTTTATTGAACGATTCAACTAATGAACTTTCTATATTTTGAAAATAAATATTTATATATTTTATTATTATTGTAGACTACAACATTAGGTGTATTACGTAATTTAGAAAGATTAATAATTCAACCTGAAGTATTGTTTGGTGGAGGTTGCTGGAATACACATATAGCCGCCTATCTTAGACATCATGTAAGTATGACAGTTGATATAGCTGCCTATCTTAGACATCATGTAAATATGACAGTTGATATAGCTGCCTATCTTAGACATCATGTAAGTATGACAGTTGATATAGCTGCCTATCTTAGACATCATGTAAGTATGACCGTTGATATAGCTGCCTATCTTAGACATCATGTAAGTATGACAGTTGATATAGCTGCCTATCTTAGACATCATGTAAGTATGACAGTTGATATAGCCGCCTATCTTAGACATCATGTAAGTATGACAGTTGATATAGCTGCCTATCTTAGACATCATGTATGACAGTTGATATAACTGCCTATCTTAGACATCATGTAAGTATGACAGTTGATATAGCTGCCTATCTTAGACATCATGTATGACAGTTGATATAACTGCCTATCTTAGACATCATGTAAGTATGACAGTTGATATAGCTGCCTATCTTAGACATCATGTAAGTATGACAGTTGATATAGCTGCCTATCTTAGACATCATGTAAGTATGACAGTTGATATAGCTGCCTATCTTAGACATCATGTAAATATGACAGTTGATATAGCTGCCTATCTTAGACATCATGTAAGTATGACAGTTGATATAGCTGCCTATCTTAGACATCATGTAAGTATGACAGTTGATATAGCGCACCTATCTTAGACATCATGTAAGTATGACAGTTGATATAGCCGCCTATCTTAGACATCATGTAAGTATGACAGTTGATATAGCTGCCTATCTTAGACATCATGTAAGTATGACAGTTGATATAGCTGCCTATCTTAGACATCATGTAAGTATGACAGTTGATATAGCTGCCTATCTTAGACATCATGTAAGTATGACAGTTGATATAGCCGCCTATCTTAGACATCATGTAAGTATGACAGTTGATATAGCTGCCTATCTTAGACATCATGTAAGTATGACAGTTGATATAGCTGCCTATCTTAGACATCATGTAAGTATGACAGTTGATATAGCTGCCTATCTTAGACATCATGTAAGTATGACAGTTGATATAGCCGCCTATCTTAGACATCATGTAAGTATGACAGTTGATATAGCCGCCTATCTTAGACATCATGTAAGTATGACAGTTGATATAGCTGCCTATCTTAGACATCATGTAAGTATGACAGTTGATATAGCTGCCTATCTTAGACATCATGTAAGTATGACAGTTGATATAGCTGCCTATCTTAGACATCATGTAAGTATGACAGTTGATATAGCTGCCTATCTTAGACATCATGTAAGTATGACAGTTGATATAGCTGCCTATCTTAGACATCATGTAAGTATGACAGTTGATATAGCTGCCTATCTTAGACATCATGTAAGTATGACAGTTGATATAGCTGCCTATCTTAGACATCATGTAAGTATGACAGTTGATATAGCTGCCTATCTTAGACATCATGTAAGTATGACAGTTGATATAGCTGCCTATCTTAGACATCATGTTGCCTATCTTAGACATCATGTAAGTATGACAGTTGATATAGCTGCCTATCTTAGACATCATGTAAGTATGACAGTTGATATAGCTGCCTATCTTAGACATCATGTAAGTATGACAGTTGATATAGCTGCCTATCTTAGACATCATGTAAGTATGACAGTTGATATAGCTGCCTATCTTAGACATCATGTAAGTATGACAGGTGATATAGCCGCCTATCTTAGACATCATGTAAGTATGACAGTTGATATAGCTGCCTATCTTAGACATCATGTAAGTATGACAGTTGATATAGCCGCCTATCTTAGACATCATGTAAGTATGACAGGTGATATAGCTGCCTATCTTAGACATCATGTTTATCCATTCACAATTAACTTTCATAATTTTCTAAATTATTCTTTTACTTTGGGTAAACTCTTTTACTGATATTTTAGAGTTCAATGATTTTTTGGGTTAACATTTCTTGTTGTTATTTTCTATTTGGAATAACTTTTATTAAAGTTTGGAGACAAATTGTTACACCACATTTGATTTTTCAGGTACAAGAAAATATGGAGTCAATTGCAGAGTCACATGACTGTATGGAATCCATGGTAACCACTGCAGCAGACATGTTTGCTAAATGTTTAGAGAAGATCGCTATGGTAACCAGTCCAGAGGGCATGGATCACCTTATTGACCTTACTAACTACCATGTCTGGAGAGTTCCGAAAGGGGAGATAAAAGATACATCGTCTATAGTCAAATCATCAAGTATTAAATGTGGTTGCAATGTTTTCGATAGCACAACAGTTAGTGATTTTAGGTTTGAAAGAGAAAAAGTTGCTGCTAAGGTTTCCAAATTTGATCCTACAAGGTTAAATGCTGATGGTATTAGTTGTTATATTGTATCTGATAGTTTGGCTGTTGTCAATAATGCGTTAAGAATTGCTATTAATACTGCTAGTTCTATTATTACCATGGGTCAGTTTATACATGACACTAATTAAATACCCCACCCACAGGCTTCTAGTCACCCTAGGGCTAATTATTTACCCACAGGATTTCAGTCAACTTGGGGCTAATTATTTACCACAGGCTTTTACCCAGTAATCTAAGTAGTCTCCCAGAGGCTTTTACCCAGTAATCTAAGTAGTCTCCCAGAGGCTTTTACCCAGTAATCTAAGTAGTCTCCCAGAGGCTTTTACCCAGTAATCTAAGTAGTCTCCCAGAGGCTTTTACCCAGTAATCTAAGTAGTCTCCCAGAGGCTTTTACCCAGTAATCTAAGTAGTCTCCCAGAGGCTTTGTCTCGCTTTATGTCACAATTGATTTAAGAAATCAAATAAATTGATTTGTACCAAGGCTAATAAAGAACAAACACCCTCTTACTGTTAAATATCTGATAGATTTCATGTTGTAGGCATGTTGTAAGTTATGGTATTATGATAATGTATTGATTTTATATTTAATCCTAGCTTCATGCCTAGCCCCCAAATTTCCAAAAAAATCACTGCTTTACCATGTGACAAGACAAAGGATCTGACAAAACAGGTCTTAGTAAGGCCTTGGGCCTGTTTCAGTCTTTGTCAATCACTATAAATATTTCCATAGCCTTAATACATGAAGCTTTTTCACAAAGAAATACTAGTCTATATACAGTGTTTATAGTGAGAATTAATTTGATCAAACATGTAGTACAATGTTGTAAAATGAACATTTAGGAGAGAGTAATTTCATTATTACCTGACTGTTCATGCTTAATATAATAGACACTTGATGCTTTGTCTGATCATGATAACTTTTACCCAATGTTGTGTGCTTCAGAAACCAAAATCAGTATTTGTTAGACATGTTGAACAATGTTATTGGCTAAGCCTTTAGGTGAAGTGACTGTTAACTATTAATGCTTATATGACTATGGAAACCGGAGTATAAAAGCTGCTGTAATAAATAACATGAGAATAGAAGCTTAATCAAATGTTCGTTCCTTTTTCAATGTTTGAATTATTATTTAAACGTATTATTTAAATGGATAAAATCAGTCTTTCTAGAAGTTGTATTATATTGTTTGATAGGTGACTTATACAAAATACTGTGAACGCTAAACACCTGTATTTGTATCCATAAAATTTAAGCTTGTTACTTGCTGTCTCTTTTTTTAGTTTCCAAAAATGTGACTGTCTGAGACCAGAAAGAGGCGTTTGTTTTGGAATACTGCTATAAACTATATGTTAATTGTTTTGTGCACAATGGAATATAATTATTGATAGAGTTTTAATCTATTGTTGGTGAGCCTTTAGGTGACATATATATGTATATTAAAAAGCTTAAAGGGATTGAAAAGAGGTTTTTTAATCTGTGTTTGTTAAAGTCTGTATGTGATAGTGACTTTATCAGTAATTATAGGAACTACAAATGTCTGGTATAAATGTAGCAATGAAAATAGATGTTCTCAATATACTGTATTCACACTTCGTAATATTAGCATCATTCTCGTTTCAATATGGCTGACGTGTGAATATGGTCTATAGACTGACAATGGCTTTAATTAATCTCTTTACAATTCCTATTTCTATTTACAGGCCATGAAATGTTTTTATAATTTTTGCTGTTTGTCCTGGCGCCTTCAAATCACGAGTGCTAACTTTGCTGATTATTTTATATATTTAATAGTTTGTTGTCTGTTATATCTGTACTATCACTATCTGGGGTAAATTTGACAAAATTTCAATTTATTGGCTTAGATTTTACAATTCTTAAACTTGATGACAAATATCTTCACTATGTCTTGATACATTGATACCTTGACTGCAATAGCCACTATTCTTGTATCACAGAATGAAGCAATTTGATTGGATTATACGTTAGCTAATACAGCCAATGAGAGCCCTTGACAAAAAAGCTGTAACAATATGGCTTTGTGTTCACAGACTTTCTGTCATGGGCTCTGATTGGTTGTATTCTGTAGCATACAATCCAATCAAATCGCTTCATTATGTGATATAAGAATAGTGGCTATTGTAGTCAAGGTATAAGACTGAGTTAGGTTGATATTGTGTAGGAGGGAGAATAAGACATGATATTATATAGAAATTGTTGTATTATTGAAATTATCATGATATAATCATCTTATTAATCTTACTTGATGATAGAAATTAATATGAGGTATCCTGAACACTTTTCATACATACAATTTAACAACTCAGAATACAATTAGGACATAAGGTTTGTCTACAATGACCGAAATTTGACTTGAGGTTTATGTACAATTAAATATAAGTCATACAGTGTATAGAATAAATGAAAAACATCAGACTATATAACTGAATATTTGTTGTCTTATTTTTTTATTACTTGTTTCCGAGGAAAATCATGATATGAAAGGGGCGAAAAATTTACACCATTTAAACTGTTGGTTTAGGTTATTGTAGACAAACTAGACACCAAAGTTGCATAGTTAAAGTTCAGATCAAAAGGCTTCACTTTCTTGAATTGTAGACAAACTAGACATCAGAGTTGGTATTTTGAAAGTCATATAGACAACTTATATTAAATTCTATCAGCTGATAAAGTCAATATTTAGATGATTATATACCTTAATTATGCTTCACTAAAAGTTTTAATCTTTCTGCTTCTTGCATGAATAAAGATTGTTTTTAGAAATTCTGTGTTAAGTTTAATGAATATTTTCGGGGGTTGAGTTGGGTCTTGAATATTTGTAAATAGTCTTCAGAAGTATTAGAAATGTAAGAAAATCAATGAGCTGTGAAGACTATTTCTGATTTGTTTTATTGTAATATGACAATAAAAGAAGAGTTTTTGGTCAAATCTGCATAAATCAGTTAAATCAACTTTACTATATATCACTGGTGTATTGAAGGAATGCAGTGTACAATGAGGAAATTAGCCAACTCCTTCCTGATTTCCAAATGTCAAGGTATAATAATAATATGTACAGATTAAAGCCATTCAAATCAGCTGAGAAATGATTATCAAGTTCTCTCAACTTGGATAAGTTAGGTTTTATAAACCATCAGTTCTTTACATGACCTCATCATTACCTTGGTTACCTCTAGCAAATGGTAGTCATAGGTTCTTATCTTCATCAGCTTGTAAAATAATCAGTTTATAAACTAGCACTAATATAACAATTCACTAAAATAACAAATCACTAATATAATTCACTAATAGAACAAATCACTAATATAACAAATCAAGAAATAACAAGAAAATATTAACTAAATAAGGCCAAATTAATGAGAATTTAATTACCTTACTGTAACCACAAATATATTAGTTCAAATTGTTTAGGTCTGGCTTAAATAATTTCAACGACTAATCTTCCATTTGTTGAGTTACAATTTAACTGAACCCTGATAGTGATTACTGTGGTTTTCATATCAAGGTATTACCAAATTCGTCTTATACCTTGACTACAATAGCCACTATTCTTGTATCTTGGAAGATTGTAAATACAGAGAATTTATTGGCTTGTACGCTAGTGAATACAGCCAATCAGAGACTTTGACAGAAAGTCTGTAAACACTTAGCCATAATGATTACAGCCTTTATGTCAAGAACTCTGATTGGCTGTATTCACTGGCATACAATCCAATCAAATCGCTAAATTCTGTGATACAAGAAAGGTGGCTATTGTAGTCAAGGTATAAGTGAAAAGTTTGTAATAGCTTGACACATACACTGGCTGATTTGTTTATATTTGTGATAGCAACGTATCTAGAATGGCCTGGAAACAAATAGACACTGCCATGGCCCCTGGGTCAGGATTGTGTAAATTATCTGGATTCACATAACTAGCTCGTCCTGCCCTAGCAGCCATCTTGGATGTTGATTCAGCACCCTGTCTTGCTGCCTGAATAATTCAAATAGAAGAAAATAACATTGAAATCCTTCAGATCTATTTTCTACATTTCCCAGCAACCATCTTGAATTATCACAGACGACATCATCACAATGTGGTATCTGTGTCTCATAGACTGCTATATGATTTACAAAATATTCACAAATTTTAACTGAACTTATATTGACAGAGTGATATATTTTAACTGAACTTATATTGACAGAGTGATATATTTTAACTGAACTTATATTGACAGAGTGATATATTTTAACTGAACATATATTGACAGAGTGATATATTTTAACTGAAATTATATTGACAGAGTGATATATTTTAACTGAACTTATATTGACAGAGTAACAGATTTTTAACTGAACTTATATTGACAGAGTGATATATTTTAACTGAACTTATATTGACAGAGTAACAGATTTTAACTGAACTTATATTGACAGAGTGATATATTTTAACTGAACTTATATTGACAGAGTAATATATTTTAACTGAACTTATATTGACAGAGTAACAGATTTTAACTGAACTTATATTGACAGAGTGATATATTTTAACTGAACTTATATTGACAGAGTAATATATTTTAACTGAACTTATATTGACAGAGTAACAGATTTTAACTGAACTTATATTGACAGAGTAGCAGATTTTAACAATAAGTTCCATACCAAAACTAAAATAGCTGTAAAAAGTTTGCTCAATGCCTAAAATTGGTTCTGTTATCTCAGGTTTTTTTCAGTAAAATATAGAATCATTATAATTAGAATTTTTTTACAGCAGAGAGTTACTAAAACTTACCTGAGATGCTTTCTGTACCATATCTACAATTTTACTAGATTTTATCTGTTCTTCTTTTAAAACTACACAAGCTGGGTATAGAGCATCTAACTGTAAATAATCATCAGAAATATAAAAATACAACATGTTTATTGGTAGAGGGGGTTGATTCTGAGTTGTTTGATAATAAAGGGAGATATTTACTATAATAATCAAACATTAGAAGATCTAAAAACTTGACTATGGTATGATACTAATAGTAAGATAAATTATTGCTTGTAAAGAATCTAGCTGTATTGATAATGGATTACTAGATCTAACTATAATCACCAAACATAATTTAAAAATCTACCAACAACTGAACAATTCACAGATCTACCAGAATGATTGAAAGCTGATTTTTGACAAATCCTTTTAAAATCAGACGCCATGTTGGTCATAAAGGTAATTTGAATGATTTGTGTGTATCTGACAATGTAATGTAATTTGAATGATTTGTGTGTATCTGACAATGTAATGTAATTTTAATGATTTGTGTGTATCTGACAATGTAATGTATTTGAATGATTTGTGTGTATCTGACAATGTAATGTAATTTTAATGATTTGTGTGTATCTGACAATGTAATGTAATTTTGATGATTTGTGTGTATCTGACAATGTAATGTAATTTTAATGATTTGTGTGTATCTGACAATGTAATGTAATTTTAATGATTTGTGTGTATCTGACAATGTAATATCAGAAAGATATCAGTAAGATTGAAGGAAGGTTATTTAGTATAGTTGTATATATCTGATAATGGTATTGAGATGTAGAAGGAGTAATTGTTATATAGATGAAAGATATCAGTAAGATTGGAGGAAGGTTATTTAGTATAGTTGTATATATCTGATAATGGTATTGAGACGTAGAAGGAGTAATTGTTATATAGATGAAAGATATCA
>NW_008709208.1:0-1233 GCF_000327385.1 Lottia gigantea
TCCAAAAACTTAATAAAAATGCAATTAACTATTGAAAAACGATTAATATTATGATTAAGCGTTTTTCAATAATTACTGAGTTTTATGAATTTTCCAATTTTCTAGATTTTACAGGGATTCTGTTGTAATTTTATGACACCAGGTAAGCTAACTGATGAATATAGACTAATATTGACTTTTTCCAGAACTTAAATTTTATGTTCATTCTAAGACGTATTATCCCTTTAACAATAAAAACAAATATAAATTTGAATAATAAGCATAAGCTAGTCTAGAATTTAGGTTGACCAGGCCTATTTTAAATAGTAAATTACAAAATGATTTAATTCTAATAAACAATACAACTTTTCAAATTAAGCTATCCATTTACTAAATAAAGTCTTATCAGAATAAATTTCATTATTTAACATTTTCTGTAGGCTACAGTACTGGTAGTGAACACCTGTTATGACCTAATTATAAACCAGTTTCGAGCAGCATTAAAAAAATTCCTATTTTGCAACAGATTGGAATATTTTTTTCAACTCCAACTGTACGTAAATATTGATAGTAATCGCTTTTAATTTGATGCCAAGAGTAGCTAGACGAGTAAACCCTGTCAGCTCACTGTCGTCACTGACAAATCACGTAGTCTTCTCAACTCAACACGACTGTCACTGTCACTAAAAGTTTACTTACCCGAAAAAGGTCACTCTCATCTCGTCTTATTTTAAAAATCCAATCCTTGTGTGTCTTTTCATCTTTTGGGATGTTATATACAGGTTCTCTTGCGCCTCTTATTAGAGTAGGCATAGTAGTTGCCCCAGTGGCTTTTCGTTTTCTACCGTAAGGAACCATAATTAGAATTAATAACGAAAAATAAATACTATTTTAAAATGAAACAAAAACGGATTTTACTTGAACTGCAAGGACAATGTGGTTTCATTGTTCTGAATGAAAGAAAAGGGTATAGAAGTAGACGCTCCACGCTGCGTGGAGACGCCCGACGGCAGATACTGAAATGGAAAAAGTATTAGTTGAAACAAAAAGTGAGATGAGACAGTAGGTTAAGGTAATACAATACGAAACTACTGTCTGAAAATGGCTCAAGCGAAGAGGTGGTGTTTCACCCTCAAGAACTACGATTGTAACGATAACAAAGCAAATGTAAGAGATATAGAATACCTCACGTCATAGTATTTGCTAATTGGTTTCCAGACAGAACGAAGCTGTCAGATGATAGATGGGATATAA
>NW_008709208.1:2383-3263 GCF_000327385.1 Lottia gigantea
CCACTGGTCTGGATGGTGCACGTAGATGACGCTATCGGTGTCGAAATAGCAGACACGCTCTGCCAAAGGTTCCAAGACGGAATAAAGCTTGAGGCGAGCCTGCGCCGTGACGAAAGCGGCAATGACGACATTGGTGATTTGAGAAGGCTGTACGTGTTCTTCCAATTTCAATCGTTCCACCATCACCATGTTGTCGTTGACCAATTGTACGTCTTTAATGGATTGCGTGACATCCGTCAGAAGATCAAAATATCTCTCTGGTTCGGTAATGTATTCCGTTTGGCTGAAATTGTCCCGTTGACCAAATTTACCCCATAAAATGTTGAGCTTTAGCTTACTGCAACTTCGCATTCCGTTGTTGTAGATCACTTTAGCAGGATCGAGACTAATCCCTTCTTTTTGGTAGACGTCTGCAATAAATTGGGCTTTTTCTTGGTCAGTGCGACATTCCGAAGGGTAACCACTACTTTCCATTTTAGTTTTTAAGTAGTGGTCAATGTATCCCGTGAACAACCCTCCCGTTTTGGTCTGAGTGTCGTACTGACTCCATTTTTCTTCGGCCCAATGCCACACTTCGAAGACTTGAATGACTTTATATCCCAGAGAAGCGGCTTTCTTGAGTTCGAAGGACACGTAGGTGCCGAACAAGGCTCTTTCGTCGTCGGAATGGGCACAAGGCACGTATTCGCTAATCTCAGACTCCTGCATATTCTCCATAATACAGGAACGACAGAGTGGAAACGTGGTTTTGTTGTTCCATCTGAAAGGCAGAACGGGGTGGTAGAGTCGTCTCGGTGGTACGACTTTACATTGTATCAATCCCTCGTACTGTTGCCAGTTCTGTTGATCTGGTGAAACGACGATCTCGGGTTCGTTGATA
>NW_008709209.1:0-794 GCF_000327385.1 Lottia gigantea
AATGGAAATCGACATCCATTTTTTTCACAATTATGGAAGGGTACTGGCAGGTATGTAAGAATATTTCCATGCAAATATCACTAATGATCAATGATTCTTTTAATATTTCTATGAAGTGTGAATCAATTTCTTTTAATTTTAAAAAGTAACGTTTTATATACGTTTTACATCAAAGGGAGGGAATTCCCTACAAATTTATTTGACCACTGAGGTTACTTAAGAAAATTTTTTCTAATGCAATTTAGTAACTTATATGTCTAAACTCCGTTTACGAGACAGACATGACGACCTTTTACAAATCTTCGGAGTACTGTGATTCGAAGCATTGCATGGAGTTACACTGAGTTTCTCTCAATAAAAAAAGATACCCCCCTGCAACCAATACCCACTTCACTCCTAATCCCACTATGAACTTCTACCTACTAGGTTTCCAGGCTTATACCCCTTCCACATTACGTTGCCCTACCACTTATTCCCCATTCTAAAACGTCCTCGCACCCCCTTTTACAAATCTTCGGAGTACTGTGATTCGAAGCATTGCATGGAGTTACACTGAGTTTCTCTCAATAAAAAAAGATACCCCCCTGCAACCAATACCCACTTCACTCCTAATCCCACTATGAACTTCTACCTACTAGGTTTCCAGGCTTATACCCCTTCCACATTACGTTGCCCTACCACTTATTCCCCATTCTAAAACGTCCTCGCACCCCCTTTTACAAATCTTCGGAGTACTGTGATTCGAAGCATTGCATGGAGTTACACTGAGTTTCTCTCAATAAAATAAGATACCC
>NW_008709209.1:2457-3263 GCF_000327385.1 Lottia gigantea
TCTATTAATTGCTCCTGATATTCCGTCATTTTACTAATATACAAAGGAAGTACATATCATCTACCATGAAAAATCGATGAAAATGCCCGCTATATGGAAGACTTAAGTTATAATTTTTATAAATTCTGAAGTGCAGTACGCCTCCACACAGAAATGAAATTGACAAAACAAAGACATTATATTGTTTAATACCACATTTAAAGTTAAGAAATACCAAGAATTTAACCTTCATTAACGTATCAATACAATCGATTTTGATTAAAAGAGCAGTCTGACGTTTATAGAAGGTTGGGCAATTCATGTGCTCAAATTAACGAAAGCTACAGATAAACTTGAGATATTTACCTTATCTGAAAGTTACATTATTTACTAACCGTTTTAAAACATTCAGTTTGATCAAGTAATATAATACGATAAAACAGCTAACTCACATATTTTTCAAGGTGACACTCATAAGTTTTGAACCTCAAATGCCAGTGTATGCACTGAATTATTGAGTATAATATATATTTTATTCTATCATTCGAAGATGTTATATGTATCAATATTACCAAAATAACTTAAAAATACAGTATTATTTATGTAAAAATATTATTTATGAAAACTTGATATATAAATATCGTATTTCCTCTCATAAGTTGAAGGTTGAAACAGGTAGATACATGAATATTGATAGAAGCCAGAGACTTTTTGCAAAGAAAATATAATCGAGGACAAATATCATTTTATCTTAGTCTGTTCATCATACCACGCTCTCAAGAAAGACTTTATCAACAAATATTATTGGATAATCCGTCTATGTTTAA
>NW_008709210.1:0-1432 GCF_000327385.1 Lottia gigantea
AAATAAATATTACGTAATCTTCGTACGGGTGCATTGTCTCAACTGACAGTCAAACTAGAATAATTAGAATATCACGAGGATGTTTCAAAGACAAATCAAGGAGGCTTACAACATCGAAAAATGACACCGAAAATAACCAGAGCATTGTAGTCCTGCAATAGGAATTGGTGCGACTGGCCTATAGTTCAATGGAGTTATTATTGTTCATGCGCTTCTAATAAATACAAGAGTTCATAAATTTCTTTTCTTACAAAAAACACAAACAGTAAAAACCAAATAGGCTTATGCCTATATATACATCGAAGTAATCAGGAGTACAGAAGACGAACGAAGCGAATATACAAATGAAGCGATTAACTGAAATATATAAAATATATCAGAAATAAGTGATATGAACAATATCTGACTTAAGGGAGACAACCCTCTTATAACAATATTCTAACAAGCCAGACCACAACTAATCTATGCAACTAAAGGCCAAAAAGTACAAAACCGGTGCGAAACGAAGTAAATCTAAGCATCCCAATAATGCGAACGAAGTAAATCTAAGCATCCCAATAATGCGAACGAAGTAAATCTAAGTCTAAACATCCCAATAATGCAATCTACATACATCCCAATAATGTACTCTAAATACATCCCAATAATGCAATCTACATACATCCCAATAATGCAATCAACATACATCCCAATAATGTACTCTAAATACATCCCAATAATGTACTCATATATAATATAGAACTATACTTCCCAATAATGCAAGTTACGAACGAAGGCGAATGAAAACGAATCGAAAGGGCTTATTATGGCTCACGAAGCAAGGTAGATTTGACAACTAAAAACCTATCCGAAAGCAATGAAATGCATACACAATGTTACAAAATATACAATAAAACAGTCATTACCAAATTTGTTGTTCTCCATAGTCTGAATTCTTAATTGCAAAACATCGAAAAACGAAATGGTCCAACGTAAAGAACTGTATTTTCCCACAAACCGGAAAACGTGCGAATTATAGTCTCGATTATTTAGACGCTATTTTTAGAATTGAAGGCAAAGTTCGTTTTGAACCCTACAAGCATATGAAAACAAAGAATACCCTGAGAGATGTCCAGTGAAAATGTATGAAAAATATATGAGCTTGAGGTAAGTTAATTATAAACTGTTAACTCCAATTGTGAATGCGATATGCTCACTGAATACTGTTCATTTGTTGCAGAAAACTGTTCAAAAGTTGTGTGAAAGTGCAGGATTAAAAGGTCATTTCACGAATCATTCTTTACGAGCAACTGCAGCAACTCGACTATATGCAGCGGGCGTTGACGAACAACTTATTGCAGAAAAGACGGGACATAAATCGAATGCTATTAGTGAACAGTCAGTGACTTCATTGGTTTGATCTGACAATGGTTGCCATCCTAGCTGGAATTGT
>NW_008709210.1:1963-3260 GCF_000327385.1 Lottia gigantea
CAACACTAATTCCAAGAAGGTGATTAGGTGTTAGTACATCTAAGTCATCTGGTGAATCTGAAGCTTTAGTCAATGGTCTATTATTAAGTATAGATTCCACCTCACACAATAATGTTGCAAATCCTTCATCGTCCATGCGATTTAACTGATCATGTTGTAATGATGCCAAAACCTTGCGTACTTGACGAATCAACCGTTCCCAGGCTCCTCCGAAGTGTGATGCCGAAGGGGGGTTAAAATACCAACGAATACCATGGTGAATTAACTCCGAATTTATCTTTGATTGGTTCAATTGAAGAATGCAGGTTTTAAGTTCCTTATATGCACTAACTAGGTTACTTCCATTATCAGATCTAATCGAAAAGGGTTTGCCCCTCCTGGCCACAAATCTTCGAATAGCGTTTATGCAGGAGTCTGTGTCTAACGAACTGGCCACCTCTAAATGCACAGCTCTAGAGTTAAAACACGTAAAAATAACGCCGTAGCGTTTTACATTTGACCTTTTATGACGTAACTCGAAAGGACCAAAGTAATCCATTCCAGTGTTATAAAATGGTGGATTAAGCGGATTAATTCGTTCTGCCGGAAGTTCAGCCATCTTCTGATGTAATCTCTGGGCCTTATATCTCTTACAAGTTACACATCTGGACAACTGCGACTTAATGGTACCACTTGCACCGATTATCCAATAGTTTGATCGAAGTCTAGACAGTACCGAATTTTTACCCAAATGTCCGACTTGTGCGTGAATCTTTCGGACTAAAAGTTCTGAAAGGCGTGAAAGTTTCGGTATAATAATCTGGTGCTTAGCATTAAAGGTTAAGTCCGCACACGCAACTCTTCCACCTACTCGTAATAATCCTTTGGACACAAATGGATCAAGTTTTTTAAGTGGTTGAATCTTAGAAATGCCATCACATTCGGAACTCATTAGTTTTAATTGAATATTGAAATGTTTGTTTTGTTCATGTCTGATAATCAAACTTTCTGCACTTTGAATGTCCTCAACACTTAACAATTCTGGTTTAAATCCTTTACGTTTAATTTTACTACAAAAGTTCCTAAAACACAGTTTCAGCAAGGCTATAGCCTTTAGGAGTCTATCGTAGTCCGAATAATGCTTTAGTAGCTTATCGAAAGGGTGATCAAAGTCCTCCTTTGGATTAACAGTACACACACTGCGTTTAATATTTGGATCGTTTTCCAACAGGGAAAAGTTATTTTGTGATTCAGGCCAATCTGATTCTGGTGTTTGAAGAAATCGAGGTCCTTGAACCAACGTTTTTGATCCAATAGT
>NW_008709211.1:0-2020 GCF_000327385.1 Lottia gigantea
CTATTAAAACTTCATCTTCCAATGTCGAGCTATTACAAACTTCATTTTCACAATGTCAAGCTATTACAAACTTCATCTTCACAATGTCAAGCTATTACAAACTTCATCTTTAATGTCAAGCTATTACAAACTTCATCTTCACAATGTCAAGCTATTACAAACTACATCTTCACAATGTCAAGCTATTACCAACTTCATCTTCACTATGTCAAGCTATTACAAACTACATCTTCACAATGTCAAGCTATTACAAACTACATCTTCACAATGTCAAGCTATTACCAACTTCATCTTCACTATGTCAAGCTATTACAAACTACATCTTCACAATGTCAAGCTATTACAAACTACATCTTCACAATGTCAAGCTATTACAAACTACATCTTCACAATGTCAAGCTATTACCAACTTCATCTTCACTATGTCAAGCTATTACAAACTTCATCTTCAAATGTCAAGCTATTACAAACTTTGTCTTTCACCTTGACTGCAATAGTCACCTTTCTTGTATCACATCTTCACAATGTCAAGCTATTACGAATTGCTCCTATACCTTGACTGCAATAGTCACCTTTCTTGTATCACATCTTCACAATGTCAAGTTATTACAAACTTCATCTTCACAATGTCAAGCTATTACAAACTTTGTCTTATACCTTGACTGCAATAGTCACCTTTCTTGTATCACATCTTCACAATGTCAAGCTATTACAAACTTTGTCTTTTACCTTGACTACAATAGCCACATTTCTTGTATCACATCTTCACAATCTCAAGCTATTACAAACTTTGTCTTATACCTTGACTGCAATAGTCACCTTTCTTGTATCACATCTTCACAATGTCAAGCTATTACAAACTTCATCTTATACCTTGACTACAATAGTCACCTTTCTTGTATCACATCTTCACAATCTCAAGCTATTACAAACTTTGTCTTATACCTTGACTACAATAGTCACCTTTCTTGTATCACATCTTCACAATGTCAAGCTTTTACAAACTTCATCTTCACAATGTCAAGCTATTACAAACTTCGTCTTCACAATGTCAAGCTATTACTTCATACTTATACCTTGACTACATTATATTTTTCAAAATTTGACTTATTAAGTCTAAAAAGAGATTCAAAATGGCCGTGAAATACGTTCGTGTGTGTTATATTCAGATTGGTAAGCCTCTCTATTTATTTCATCTCACGACAAACTTTTACAAAAGGAAATAAAATATTGCGGAAATTAATTTCCATGTAGACAAGATGATATAAATGAAGCTGGAGCAATGTACAATCTGTTGCTTTTAATATCTTTTAAAAATTACATTACTTTACTTGTGTCTGTATTATCTAACGTGTATTTATTAAAGTGCTGGAACATATTAGTCTCAGAAACAGGAATTATTCAGCTAAGTTAATCAGTAATAGTGTTCACAGCTCACTGTCGAAATTTGAGCCTTCAAATCTATGTGTGTTCAGAAATGTCCACATTTGAAAGTTCAAAAGACGTGTCATCTTTTCTTGAGACAAAATGATGCCCTTAATGCCAGATTGATGCCTTTATATGCCAGAGTGATGGCCCATATACAAAGTGATGCACTTAAAGCCTGAGTGATGCCTTTTTATGCCAGAGTGATGCCCTTATACATCAGAGTGATGCCCCCTAAATATCACGGTGATGCCTCTTATATGCCAGAATGATGCTCCCTAAATATCAAAGTGATGCCCTTATACATCGTAGTGATGCCTTTAATGCCTGAGTGATGCCTTTTTATATCAAGGTGATGCGCTTAATGCCCCAGTGATGCCTTTATATGTCAAGTGATACCCTAAAAGGGATGCACCTTAATATAAAATGACACCCTTATATGTCAGAGTGATGCCCCTAAATGCTGGAGTGATGTCCCCTTGGGAAATTGTATACAATAGTATATAAATGACATATATGTGTTCAGAGCCTTTATGTAGTATAATCTCAAATTTCAAATTTCTTTCAATGCAACTTTCTTCAAATCTTCTACCTT
>NW_008709211.1:8022-10637 GCF_000327385.1 Lottia gigantea
GAAATTTAGAAAACCTCTTTACAATCTCTTTAACAAGAACCACAGACATCTGATTGAAAATTAGAATGATGTAAATTGATGTTATCAGTGTCCCTGATACACATAAAAAATTTAGAAAACCTCTTTACAATCTCTTTAAGAAAAATGAAAACTTGTTAAGTACAGTTCATTACATGATAACTTATAAGATACAGAGATGTAATATAAAAGGAAAATGAATTGATCATGGTTGATAACGGGTTGTAATAATCGTTGATTATAAATATCATCGCCATAGCGATATGACAGAACTTGATTATAGACCACTTGGCTAATTTCCACGAGAAAATGGTGGTACTTAATGATCTCTTATCTCTTGTCATTTGAACCAATCATCATTTAGAGTGGTGTCGTTGATAAAAAATTAAGTGAAAAGCTGGAAATAATTAGGCCAAAATTTACTGCACTTAAAGAGGCATTCCCCTTTTTTTTGGTAAAAAATTTTTTATCTTAAATTTGTGAAAAAATATACTCCAAAATCTAGAGAAATGTGCCCTTTAACGTATCTGAAAGTTTTAACTAAAAAAATCCAGCTGTAAATTTTTGACGCCAAAAATATTTCAAACATGACATCTTAGTGACCTGGGCCAGTGCTTTCATGAAATGTTCTCATCGCCATCTAACACAGTAAAAACTGATGATAACAGTGTAATTTGTAGAAACGTTGTGTACAATAAAACTCAGGAGTAGTATACCATATAAACTGATGATAACAGTGTAAATTGTAGAAACGTTGTGTACAATAAAACTCAGGAGTAGTATACCATATAAACTGATGATGACAGTGTAAATTGTAGAAACGTTGTGTACAATAAAACTCAGGAGTAGTATACTATATAAACTGATGATGACAGTGTAAATTGTTGAAACGTTGTGTACAATAAAACTCAGGAGTAGTATACTATATAAACTGATGATGACAGTGTAAATTGTAGAAACGTTGTGTACAATAAAAGTCAGGAGTAGTATACTATATAAACTGATGATGACAATGTAAATTGTAGAAACGTTGTGTACAATAAAACTCAGGAGTAGTGTTCCATATAAACTGATGATGACAGTGTAAATTGTTGAAACGTTGTGTACAATAAAACTCAGGAGTATTATATTAAGGAAACCTATCTTTAAGTTTTATGCTCGATAAACCAGATGGGTATTTTACGGAGAATTATAAAGATATACCAAGTTAATACTTCAATACGTAAATAATCCACTGGAATTTATTAGCAGATCTTACGCCTGCGAGGATTTCCAGGAATTACTTCTTAATTCCTTTTCAATGCCAATAAAGCAATTAATACGGGTATTTGGGGGAGGGATTACGTTAAATACTACCCTTGGGTTTTATTGTACACAATGTTTCTACAATACACATTGCATTAATCTTAAAACTTAATGTAAGAGGATTTCTAAATTTTGTATGAATATGGTGGACGTCTATGTGTCTTCGGAAATTATTCCATTTGCCAGGTGTAGAGTTAGGGTAAGCTAGTTTGGCAATGGTGTTCTTAATTTTCCCCATTGCACACTGTCTTCATTAACCTAATGCAGTTTCCCCCTGTCAGTGATGTAGGTAAGAGAGGCTGACAGTGTCTAGTTGTTCGGATGGGACAATAAACTGAGGCCCTGTGTGTTACAGGCTGTACACATTAAAGATCCCTCGACAGTTGGAAATTGAAAAATAGCAGGCTAATTTTGCTGTCCTTGCAAAATTTCCCTCATTGCACACTGCATGGTGTTGCCCATTGCACACTGCATGGTGTTGCTTGTCTTCATTAGCCCACATGGTGCAGAAAAGTAGGATGTAAGACTCCATTCATTTCATTTTTTAACTTGATGAACAAGCTTAGATAAATCAAACTAAAAGTAAACAAAACATTAGATTTTAAAACAAGTCCACACAGCTGAACATTATCAGTAAAATGATACAAACTTATACTTATAAGGGAAATAAGATATGAAGGAAAAGCTTGCCTAGTCAGGTGTCAATTACAAACTTCATCTTCACAATGTCAAGCTATTACAAACTTCATCTTCACAATGTCAAGCTATTACAAACTTCATCTTCACAATGTCAAGCTATTACAAACTTCGTCTTCACAATGTCAAAACCTTATTGTAACTATAAAAAAAACAAGTATTTTTATCCATTTTTTTGTGTCATGATTCTATAAATAGCGTGCAGCCATAAAATTATTATAAAAACAGTATTATTTTTATTTCTGACTTCCATTTACTGTCTAACTTGACAAAATATTAGTACTTGCAAATTTTAGGAGGTTTCATTTTTGACTAACATTGAAGGGATTCTTTGTAAGGATTCAGGACCTACATACTGAATTAAAAAGTCATAGCTGGATTTGTATTTAACATTGATCTTTCAACTCTTTTCATCATTGCACACTGCATGACGTTGCCCTTCGGAAATCAAGTGTAAGCTAATGCCTCTGTCCTGGCAAAATTTCCCTCATTGCACACTGCATAACGCTGCCCGTCTTCATTAGCCCAATTAGGTGTAGAAGAGTTAATCTTCATTCCTTTGATATCTTCAAAATTTCCCTCATTGCAGACAGCAT
>NW_008709211.1:20538-22406 GCF_000327385.1 Lottia gigantea
CAATTCAGTTTGATCAAGAAGATACATAGATATAAATAACATACTTTAGAAATATTTTCAGGTATAATTTACAACGTTTTTAATTAACCTCTTTTAAAACAAATTCAGTTTGATCAAGAAGATACATAGATATAAATAACATACTTTAGAAATATTTTCAGGTATAATTTACAATGTTTTTAATTAACCCTTTTAAAACAAATTCAGTTTGATCAAGTAGATACATAGATATAAATAACATACTTTAGAAATATTTTCAGGTATAATTTACAACGTTTTTAATTAACCCTTTTAAAACAAATTCAGTTTGATCAAGAAGATACATAGATATAAATAACATACTTTAGAAATATTTTCAGGTATAATTTACAACGTTTTTAATTAACCCTTTTAAAACAAATTCAGTTTGATCAAGAAGATACATAGATATAAATAACATACTTTAGAAATATTTTCAGGTATAATTTACAACGTTTTTAATTAACCCTTTTAAAACAAATTTAGTTTGATCAAGTAGATACATAGATATAAATAACATACTTTAGAAATATTTTCAGGTATAATTTACAACGTTTTTAATTAACCCTGTTAAAACAAATTCAGTTTGATCAAGAAGATACATAGATATAAATAACATACTTTAGAAATATTTTCAGGTATAATTTACGACGTTTTTAATTAACCCTTTTAAAACAAATTCAGTTTGATCAAGAAGATACATAGATATAAATAACGTACTTTAGAAATATTTTCAGGTATAATTTACAACGTTTTTAATTAACCCTTTTAAAACAAATTCAGTTTGATCAAGAAGATACATAGATATAAATAACGTATTTTAGAAATATAGTAAACCAAATGGAGATAAGTATATATCTAGCCAAGGGCAGGTAATCATGTCTGGTGAAATAAAGCTGTCATAATAAATCATAAATCACATATATAACTTAATTCTTTTTATTTTTCACTTAGTAAGAACTAGTATAGTATACGATTAAAGTACAACAGACAGACACACCTTCAGCAGTACTGTATTCTTGTGGCACCACTTAGGGAATGTTTACTCTTTCAGAAAGCTGATACCACTTTTCATTATAAAATACTTACTCATATGTGATTGATATACTTCCTCATGTGAGCAGTTTTTTATCAGGCAGGGTATGCTTACTCTTCTAGACACCTGATACCACTTTTCATTATGAAATACTTACTCACTTATAATTGATATACTTCCTCATGTGAGCAGTTTTGTACCAGGCAGGATATGCTTACTCTTCTAACCACCTGATACCACTTTTCATTATGAAATACTCACTTATAATTGTTATACTTCCTCATGTGAGCAGTTTTGTGCCAGGCAGGATATGCTTACTCTTTAGACACCTGATACCACTTTTCATTATGAAATACTTACTCACTTATAATTGATATACTTCCTCATGTGAGCGGTTTTTGTACATTTCTAGTATTTCTGAAGACTATTTACATATATTCAAGACCCAAATCAACCAAGCCAAGGACCATGTATAGTGTATTGTTGTATTTTTGAAGGAATTATGTGATTTTTGTACATTTCTAGTATTTCTGAAGACTATTTACATATATTCAACACTCAAATCAACCAAGCCAAGGACCATGTATAGTGTATTGTTGTATTTTTGAAGGAATTATGAGATTTTCGTACATTTCTAGTACTTCTGAAGACTATTTACATATATTCAAGACCCAAATCAACCAAGCCAAGGACCATGTATAGTGTATCGTTGTATTTTTAAAGGAATTATGTGATTTTGGTACATTTCTAGTATTTCTGAAGACTATTTACATATATTCAAGACCCAAATCAACCAAGCCAAGGACCATGTATA
>NW_008709211.1:28998-29835 GCF_000327385.1 Lottia gigantea
ATGTTAGCTAATTGACTAGAGCTCATCTCATACTGCTGACATGTTTCAGATACACAATCCTCATCAGGACAGCTAGTTTTAGAAATGGTGTTTAACTTAATGTTAGCTAATTGACTAGAGCTCATCTCATGCTATAGCCATGTTTCAGATACACAATCCTCATCAGGACAGCTAGTTTCTTGCTACAAAAACTTTTCCTCCAAAATAATTTGAACTAAGGTGCAGACGTGCAGTTATTTTAAGCCGTTTAACAACAAACTAAAACACGAATACGCACCAAGTTGAACACATTCCTATTTCTAATGTGCCATGGAAAATTTAAAGAGGCAATATGCAAAATATTTTCAGTTGATTTTGGTGTATAGTTTCCTAACTTTCAAAAATTCTAAAAGTCGCTTGATCACCTACGAGGCATCATTATTCCGTCTTCAAAATATGACAATGTCAAGGTCAATTCAAGAGTAGAGGTCAAGGACGCGGGAAACCCCACTTGAGATTTACTTCCCCTTGAAAATTACACCGGATTTCCTAGACTCATGATTTAAAAATCGCTTAATGGATGTAAATATGCTATTTATGTCTATTTATCTACTTGAAGGCTATTTACATATATTCAAGACTGAAATCAATCCCTGAAAATGTTAAAATGACGACTCATCAATTTAAGATACTCCGTGATGTATAGAAAAGACATCTATAGAAATAGTGAGTAAAATTCCTAGTTTGAGATATTTTTGAAGGATTTATGCAATTTTCATACATTTCTAGTACTTCTGAAGACTATTTACATATATTCAAGAACTCAAATCAAATCAAAATACCACACCTTCCCTTAAT
>NW_008709211.1:29885-30747 GCF_000327385.1 Lottia gigantea
TGTCATCTGCTAGGACAGTGGAATAGCTCAGTCAGTAGTGAGTTGGATTGTCGTCTGCTAGGACAGTAGAATAGCTCAGTCGGTAGTGAGTTAGATTGTTGTCTGCTAGGACAGTAGAATAGCTCAGTCAGTAGCGAGTTGGATTGTCGTCTGCTAGGACAGTGGAATAGCTCAGTCAGTAGTAAGTTGGATTGTCGTCTGCTAGGACAGTGGAATAGTTCAGTCAGTAGCGAGTTGGATTGACGTCTGCTAGGACAGTGGAATAGCTCAGTCAGTAGTAAGTTGGATTGTCGTCTGCTAGGACAGTGGAATAGTTCAGTCAGTAGAGAGTTTGATTGTCGTCTGCTAGGACAGTGGAATAGCTCAGTCGGTAGTGAGTTTGATAGTCGTCTGCTAGGACAGTGGAATAGCTCAGTCGGTAGTGAGTTTGATAGTCGTCTGCTAGGACAGTGGAATAGCTCAGTCAGTAGCGAGTTGGATTGTCGTCTGCTAGGACAGTGGAATAGCTCAGTCAGTAGCGAGTTGGATTGTCGTCTGCTAGGACAGTGGAATAGCTCAGTCAGTAGTGAGTTGGATTGTTGTCTGCTAGGACAGTAGAATAGCTCAGTCGGTAGTGAGTTAGATTGTTGTCTGCTAGGACAGTGGAATAACTCAGTCAGTAGCGAGTTGGATTGTCGTCTGATAGGACAGTGGAATAGCTCAGTCAGTAGTGAGTTGGATTGTTGTCTGCTAGGACAGTGGAATAGCTCAGTCAGTAGCGAGTTGGATTGTCGTCTGCTAGGACAGTGGAATAGCTCAGTCAGTAGTGAGTTAGATTGTCGTCTGCTAGGACATGGAATAGCTCAGTCGGTAGGAGTTAGAT
>NW_008709211.1:30797-31980 GCF_000327385.1 Lottia gigantea
TGTAGTACACGNNGGACCTCGGTTTATTGTCCCATCTGAACAACTAGAAACTTTTTCCATGTCAGCCCCTCTTACCTACATCACTGACATGGAGAAACCAGGTCGAAAAATCTGAAGGTATCATCTCGACCTTTGGATAGGGTAGAAATTTGATTGGTTAAAGAAGACGTCATCGAGTTAGGTCAAAAGGTTAATTAGAGGAATGATCAAGAGGGCTGTCTTTAGACCCTAAAGTAAGTGGCTATATTAAAAAATAAAAACCAATCAAAAACAAAACTAAAGTTTATATCATAGTTGTAAATTTGATTGGTTAAAGCAGACGTCATTGAATAAGGTTAAAAGGTCAATTTGACGGATGTTCAAGAGGGCTGTCTTTAGACCCTAAAGTAAGTGGCTATATTAAAAATAAAAACCAATAAAAAACGGAACGAAAGTTTGGTCTAAATTTAATTAGATGTTTTTGTGGCCGAACGTCTAACTCACTCAGGCACCCTGGCACCCAAAATGGTAAAAGTCTTTGAAATTTGTCTGAAATGTGAAATAGTACAGAATGTAAAGTGCATGTTAAAATGTTGAGGTTTTTGATGAGTCATCGTTGTAATGGAGAAAACAGAATGAAGAATTTTGGAGGAATTCCTTGAAATTTGTACCATGTCTACAACTTTTTACTAGAATACTACTAAATATTTACTTGCCTAAAAATAAACTAAGTTCTAACAATCCGAAACGCAAAACAAAATCCAAAACATTTTAGTGAAACATGGGTAGCAGCTAATAAACTTTTCATATGAGGAAGTATATCAATTATAAGGCTTTCTGTGAGGGCTCAAAGGATCCAATCAAATCGCTGCATTTACAAACTTTTATGATACAAGAAAAGGTCAAGGTATAAGACAAAAGTTGTAATAGCTTGACATTGTGAAGATGTGATACAAGAAAGGTGACTATTGTAGTCAAGGTATAAGACAGAGTTTGTAATAGCTTGACATTGTGAAGATGTGATACAAGAAAGTTGGCTATTGTAGTCAAGGTATAAGACAGAGTTTGTAATAGCTTGACATTGTGAAGATGTGATACAAAAAAGGTGACTATTGTAGTCAAGGTATAAGACAGAGTTTGTAATAGCTTGACATTGTGAAGAGTGTGATACAAGAAAGGTGGCTATTGCAGTCAAGGTATAAGA
>NW_008709211.1:36457-41045 GCF_000327385.1 Lottia gigantea
AAAAAAGTAAACAATTTAAAGGGATTGTAAAGATGTTTTCTTAATTCTTTATGTGTATCAGGGACACTGATAGCATCAATTTACACCATTCTAATTTTCAATCAGACGTCTGTGGTTCTTGTTAAAGAGATTGTAAAGAGGTTTTCTAAATTCTTTATGTGTATCATGGACACTGATAGCATCAATTTACATCATTCTAATTTTCAATCAGACGTCTGTAGTTCTTGTTAAAGAGATTGTAAAGAGGTTTTCTATATTTTTTATGTGTATCAGAGACACTGATAGCATCAATTTACATCATTCCAATTTTCAATCAGATGTCTGTGGTTCTTGTTAAAGAGATTGTAAAGATGTTTTCTAAATTTTTTATGTGTATCAGAGACACTGATAGCATCAATTTACATCATGCTAATTTTCAATCAGACGTCTGTGATTCCTGCAACTCCACTAAAACTAAGTGTTTGATGACGTCACTAATCGCGAAGGGCCTTGTGCATTACAATCATATTTTGAGATTAGTTGGCAGTAGGCAATGGAGTAAATTCTGCTCAAAACATAATCAGCTCTTTTGTGATGAAGGAAGATTTCAACACAAAATACGTTTTCTGTTTATCGTAAACAATGGCTCGAGTGAAACTATTACCTGATGAAAATTGAAAATGTCATGGCAGACGGCCGATTGGCAGACGTACAATTGGCCAATCATCACCTGTTTTCTGTAGTGACTTTACAATTACTGGCAAATCTCAGATAAATTTGAAAAAAATTCAGAAACAATTGCATGCTGGGAGGTTTTTATCAACTACGAATCCCTCCATTCAATAAACAGTGGCCTGTAGGGTAAATTCTACTCTTAACACATCAGCTCTTTTGTGATGAAGGAAGAATTCAACACAAAATATGTTTTCTGTTTATCGTAAACAATGGCTCGAGTGAAACTATTACTTGATGAAAATTGAAAATGTCAGGGCAGACGGCCGATTGTCAGACGTACAATTGGCCAATCATCACCTGTTTTCTGTAGTGATTTTACAACTACTGGCAAATCTCAGGTAAATTCGACAAAAATTCAGAAACAATTGCATGCTGGGAGATTTTTATCAACTACGAATCCCTCCATTCAATAGAACAGTGGCCAGTAGGGTAAATTCTACTCTTAATGCAATCAGCTCTTTTGTGATGAAGGAAGAATTCAACACAAAATATGTTTTCTTTTTAGCGTAAACAATGGCTTGATGAAAATTGAAAATGTCATGGCAGACGGCCGATTGGCAGACGTACAATTGGCCAATCATCACCTGTTTTCAAGTGTGATTTTACGATAACTTGTAAATCGGAGATAAGTTCAAAAAAATCAGAAACAATTGCATGCTGGGAGATTTTTTTATTAGCAGACGTATCTGCCAATCGTAGCAGACGTCAATTATATGGAATTACATCTCTCTACTTTACAATCAATTCTAACATTATCGCCATGGAAATAATTAACTTTTACGATTTTCAAATTCCTCGACAACACAGGTGAAGATATCCCATGATGCAATTAAGTTTCTACATGCCGATTTTGACACTATTTTTTTTATTATTCTTGGAAACAGACCAGCGAAATTTGCCAAAAGTTAACATTTTTGTTGTTGAAATATTTGCCAGTTGTTTGTTACCATGTTAAAACCTCTGATTCGAGTTTAATGATTTTAGCTTTAAAATAACAAAACCTGGCGATAGAATCATTGTGTTCCAAAAAAAATCGGCCTCTAATTTTACTTAAAGGCATATTTGCATATAATTTGTAAATTTAGGAAATTTGAAGTTATACCTTGACTGCAGTAGTCACCTTTCTTGTATCACATCTTCACAATGTCAAGATATTACCAACTTCATCTTATACCTTGACTACAATAGTCACCTTTCTTGTATCACATCTTCACAATGTCAAGCTATTACAAACTTCATACTTATACCTTGACTACAATAGTCACCTTTCTTGTATCACATCTTCACAATGTCAAGCTATTACAAACTTCATCTTATACCTTGACTACAATAGGCACCTTTCTTGTATCACATCTTCACAATGTCAAGCTATTACAAACTTCATCTTAATAGCTTGTCATTGTGAAGATACAAAAAAGGTGACAAAGTTTGTAACAGCTTGACATTGTGATATGATACAAGAACGAGAAAATTTACTATTGAAGTCAAGGTATAAGACAAAGTTCCTAATAACTTGATATTGTGAAGATGTCTTACAAGAAAAATGGCTATTGAAGTCAAGGTATAACTACAAATTTCGTAAAAACTTGACATTGTGAAGATATAAGAAAGGTAACTATTGTAGTCAAGGTATAAGAAGAAGACCCTTGTGAAGATGGTTCAGGTTCCAAATGAAAAGCACTTAGACGACATCACATAAAGTACAAATGTTCGCGAACAGTATAAAATATCATAAGGCCTACAGGTTATATATTACACGGAGAGAAAACTCTCCATGAACAGACGAACATGATTTTCTCCGGCTTCCATTAATATCAAATTCTATAATTTACCATACAAATGTCAAAGTTTTAACGACACGTGTTAGTTGAAATGAAATGAATGGATTTTTACATCCTGCTTTTCTGCACCATGTAGGCTAATAAAGACAGGCAACGCCATGCAGTGTACAATGAGGGAAATTTTAACAGGGCAGCGGCTATGTGCACAGCCTGTATCAAGAGATCTTTATAAAAAATATGAAATGAATGGAGTTTTACATCCTACTTTTCTGCACCTATTTGGGCTAATGAAAACAAACAACACCATGCAGTGTGCAATGAGGGAAATTTTGTCAGGCCAGAAGTGATAGCCTATTTTTCTATTTCCAACTGTCGAGGGATCTTTAACAACCTGAAGAACACGGGGCCTCGATTTATTGTCCCATCTGAACGACTAGATGCCTTTTCCATGTCAGCCCCTCTTACCTACATCACTGACAGGGGGAAACCGGGTTGAAAAATCTGAAGGTATTATCTCGACTTATGCTAGGATTGAATCTTGGACCTTCAGATTAGCGAGCAAGCGTCTAACTCACTGAGCCATCCAAAGGTATCATCTCAACCTATGTCAGGATTGAACCCTTGACCTTCAGATTAGCGAGCAAGTGTCTAACGCACTGAGCCACCGTGGCTCCCTTACAGTCGGAAGACCACTGGTAATTATATGATAAGTAATAAATTGGTGTTAATTACCTACCAGTAAGAGTAATTAACGATTATGATTATATAACAGATTGGATGTACGAATTAAAAATACTCCCAAGATCAAAGGTAGTTATCACTATCATGTCTGCTAATAATTTTCTACCTTCACGACTGAAGAGTTCTTTCCTCATTCGATTACTTCATACTTAATGTTTAAATATGATTTGTTAATTACTCGTTGATACCTTTCATAAAGGGATTCTACCACATTTTTACTTTAAAACTTTCAGATACGTTAAAGGGCACAATTTTCTAGATATCATTTTTCGACCTACAAAAAAGGGCAATATCCCTTTAAGCATTTCTATCATTACGGAAACCAGGTATCTGTATATGTTTTTCAGATATCTTGATTACTTTCTATATTGAAAATATGGCTTCAAGTAAGTAAGCAATTAAATAAAAACACATGAAAAAAAGTCAAATATCCAGAATTTTACATAGAATTAGTGCGTTTAAACCCTTCTTTAAAGGGATACTACCTCTTAGAATGGACATAATATTTAAAATCTCAAACTTGGTCAATAAGAGTATATATTCATCAGTTAGACTTACCAGGTGTCATGACTAAAGAATAGAATCTATATATAACACCAAAATTGCTTAGTTTAATGAATTATTACTTAGTTTAATGAATTATTACTTAGTTTAATGAATTATAACTTAGTTTAATGAATTATTACTTAGTTTAATAAATTATTACTTAGTTTAATGAATTATTACTTAGTTTAATGAATTATTACTTAGTTTAATGGATTATTACTTAGTTTAATGAATTATAACTTAGTTTAATGAATTATAACTTAGTTTAATGAATTATTACTTAGTGTAATGAATTATTACTTAGTTTAATGAATTATTACTTAGTTTGATAGATTATTACTTAGTTTAATGAATTATTACTTAGTTTAATGAATTATTACTTAGTTTAATGAATTATTACTTAGTTTAATGAATTATAACTTAGTTTAATGAATTATAACTTAGTTTAATGAATTATTACTTAGTTTAATGAATTATTACTTAGTTTAATGAATTATTACTTAGTTTAATGAATTATTACTTAGTTTAATGAATTATTACTTAGTTTAATGGATTATTACTTAGTTTAATGAATTATTACTTAGTTTAATGAATTATTACTGAATTATTACTTAGTTTAATGAATTATTACTTAGTTTAATGAATTATTACTTAGTTTAATGAATTATTACTTAGTTTAATGAATTATTACTTAGTTTAATGAATTATTACTTAGTTTGATAGATTTATTAGATTATAAAGGGATTCTGTTGTATAGTTTTAACACCAGGTAAGTTCAACTGATGAACAAAGACTCATTTTAACCA
>NW_008709211.1:41588-43725 GCF_000327385.1 Lottia gigantea
ACAATCTCTTTAACAAGAACCACAGACGTCTGAATTTGTCCTGGTAAAATCTTTTCATAATCTCTTTAATGAACTTACAGTGGAGCAGATGTAGGTTGGAATCTAAAACCAGATGCCATTTCCAATCGATTAATTTTGCCGTAATTTCTATCACTGCGATATAATTTGACAAGCAACAAGAAACACCTCTCTCCTAATTTTAAAACTTAACTCTTTCAATTACACATATATGAAATGAATGAAGTTTTACATCCTACTGCAGTGTGTGATGAGGAAAACTTGCCATTTCCAAAAGAAATGAAATGAATGGAGATTTATGTCCTACTTTTCTGCACCATGTTGGCTAATGAAGACAAGTAATGCCATGCAGTGTGCAATGAGGGAAATTTTGCCATTTCCAATTATCGAGGGATCTTTATATGAAGCACAAAATGAAATGAATGGTGTTTTACGTCCTACTTTTCTGCACCTAATTAGGCTAATGAAGACAGACAATGTCATGCAGTGTACAATGAGGAAAATTTTGCCAGGACAGCAGCATTAGCCTACTCTTTTTTTGATTTCCATCTGTCAAGGGATATAATAATATTTTGGTTAAGTCTTTTGCCTGCCACAAAGTTTTCAAGAAAATGGCTTCAAATTTTAAGCGGCAAAGTTTAGAATAGATCGTCAGCCAGATATGTCTAAAAATAGCATCAAATTTTCCTCGAGCACATCGTCCGCCCTGAACTACTAAGTCATAACCCAGAAACTGATTGCGTCTGCTTCATGGCTTATTTCATTTTCATCTATTAGATAAGTCAAGCTAAAACATTTTCTCCACACACAATTTCATTTCCTGAAGTATTTGGCCTGCACACTCAGTTTCAATTATATTTTAAAGGGATTGTGTACAAAAAATACGTCTTAAAGGGATTGTAACAAGGTTTTCTAATGTTTTATGGGTATCAGGGACACTGATAGCATCAATTTACATCATTCTAATTTTCAATCAGACGTCTGTGGTTCTTGTTAATCTCTTTAATTCTTGTTTCATAGAATCGACCGCCAGATTGAAAATTATTATCCAATTTTGGCTACACTTACGAATATAGAGAATATAAATCTACATATCTCCTTTTATGGTAATATACGTTGTTTAACGATAAGTTCATCCTGTCAATGTGACGGCCATTATTCTGAGCAATTGTTATATCCCCCTGGGGACTTGTCGTTCAAGACTTGATTGTTTCTGCCTGGTTAAAAGAATCTTAGCCGATTATTCGTGGCGTTAAATTCATGTTTAGGTAACTCTTACTTGTCATGATACATCGTAACTATAGAAACACACCATAACATTCAAACCAGAAAATTTAACTTTTTCTTACCTGAAAATATAAAAAAGAAAAAATATAAAAATATATTGAAATATTGAATTATTGAAAAAGTTTCATCATTATTTTTAATAGTGACATCAATATTAAAGGGACAGGTACACATTTTTTGACCAATCATACTTTAGTCTCAGAAACAGGAATATTTTAGCTAAGCTAATCAGTAATAGTGTTCACAACTCACTGTCGAAATTTGAGCCTTCAAATCCATGTGTGTCCAGAATTATCTGCGTTTGAAAGTTAAAATGATTCGCCATTTTTTTGACCAATCGTACTTTAGTGTCAGAAACATGGGTTTGAAGGCTCAAATTTTTACAGTGAGCTATGAACATTAATACTGATGAGTAGCTTAGCTGAAAAATTCCCATTTTTGAGACTAAATGATGATTGATCAAAAAATGGAGCATCTGTCCTTTTAAGTTATTGTGTCAAGGTTTCTGATTTTTGCAGAAAATTGAAAAATATCTGAAATTGTGTAAACAAGTTAAAAAAACAATTTGAAGAAGCTATAATACTCAGCAGGAATCTCTTTACTGTTTCTTTAATCAACTTCGTACTTTGTGAATTTACGCATTTACTTATTATAATAATCTTAAAATTCATTTAAAGGGACAGATGCGCCATTTTTAGGCGGTTGATTTGAGTCTTGGATATATGTAAATAGTCTTCAGAAATACTAGAAATGTACCAAAATCACATAATTCCTTTAAAAATACAACGATACACTATACATGGTCCTTGGCTTGGTCGATTTGAGTCTTGAA
>NW_008709211.1:43775-45585 GCF_000327385.1 Lottia gigantea
TTATTCTGAGCATTGTTATATCCCCCTGGGGACTTGTCGTTCAAGACTTGATTGTTTCTGCCTGGTTAAAAGAATCTTAGCCGATTATTCGTGGCGTTAAATTCATGTTTAGGTAACTCTTACTTGTCATGATACATCGTAACTATAGAAACACACCATAACATTCAAACCAGAAAATTTAACTTCTTCTTACCTGAAAATATAAAAAAGAAAAAATATAAAAATATATTGAAATATTGAATTATTTTTAATAGTGACATCAATATTAAAGGGACAAGTACACATTTTTTGACCAATCATACTTTAGTCTCAGAAACGGGAATTTTCTCAGTGTTCACATCTCACTGTCAAAATTTGAGCCTTCAAATCCGTGTGTGTCTAGAATTATCTACGTTTGAAAGTTAAAAAGATGACAAGTCATCTTGTAGACAGTGAATTGTGAACATTATTAATGATTGACTTAGCTGAAAAATTTTTGAGACTAACGTATGCTTGGTCAAAAAAATGGCGCATCTCTCCTTTTAAGTTATTGTGTCAAGGTTTCTGATTTTTGCAGAAAAATTGAAAAATATCTGAAATTGTGTAAACAAGTTAAAAAAACAATTTGAAGAAGCTATAATACTCAGCAGGAATCTCTTTACTGTTTCTTTAATCAACTTCGTACTTTACACATTTACTTATTATAATAATCTTATAATTCATTTAAAGGGACAGATGCGCCATTTTTAGGCGGTTGATTTGAGTCTTGAATATATGTAAATAGTCTTCAGAAATACTAGAAATGTACCAAAATCACATAATTCCTTTAAAAATACAACGATACACTATACATGGTCCTTGACTTGGTTGATTTGAGTCTTGAATATATGTAAATAGTCTTCAGAAATACTAGAAATGTACAAAAATCTCATAATTCCTTCAAAAATATCTCAAACTAGGAATTTTACTCACTATTTCTATAGATGTCTTTTCTATATATGGCAGTGTCTCAAGAAAAGATGAGTCGTCATTTTAACTTTCAAACGTAGATAATTCTAGACACACATGGATTTGAACGCTCAAATTTCGACAGTGAACTCTATTACTGAAAAAATTCCTGTTTCTGAGACTAAGGTGCGGGAACACGGCGAGTTTCGCCAATTTAGTCCTGATAGGGCAGCCACATGTGAGATTTTACTCAAGATTTGAGTCAGCAACAAAAATCAGCGACCAAAATTGTTTGTGTGCCTGCATCGTTAAGTATGATTGGTCAAACAAATGGCAAATGGTCTTGATCGATGAGTTTGCCTAATCTATTCCTGATAGACTGGTCATACGTAAGATTTAACTCGAGATTCGAGTCGGCGACGAAAATCAGTGACCAAAATTGTTTGTGAGCCTGCATCGTTAAGTATGATTGGTCAAACGAATGCCGAACACGTCCCTTTAAAAAAGACTTGTTAACGAAGACTATGAAATTCGATGATTGCCGTAAAGTATGATTGGTCAAACGAATGCCGAACACGTCCCTTTAAAAAAGACTTGTTAACAAAGTCTATGAAATTCGATGATTTCCGTAAGATTGATTTAAAAATAAACAACACGAATTCTCGTTGTATTGATCAATTGATATTTGATTTATTAACTTCATAAAAGAAGAGTTTGGTACAGGGAGAGTACATTGTTTGATTGATTTATTGGAGAAAAGATCATTATAAAACCATCAACATTTTCTATATTTATCTTACAGTATCTTCCCTAGAATTTAAAGGGACAGGTGCGCCATTTTCGGGTGTTGATTTGAGTCTTGAAAATATGTAAATAGTCTTCA
>NW_008709211.1:48225-51844 GCF_000327385.1 Lottia gigantea
CCAGATTATCTGTACCCATTTACAGCTGGGTCGACTGGAATAATGAGTGAAGATGTCATCTGACCAAGATTAGAACACTCGACCACCATTTATTAAAGATTCCAATGCTCTAGCCAACTGCGCTACAGCCAGCCCTCAATATTAGATAAGTGGGCCTGTACCTTTAATCTCTATCAGAAGTTAATTAAATAGAGTATTAAAGAGACTGTCATATTTACAGAAATGACTAAATGATTAAATATTCTTAAACAAATATTCGCTCGCTCGCTCTTCCATTTATGACAGAGTTTGACAGAATCGATACACTACAATTTGACATGCCATGATACGTGTATTTTATCTTGTGATCATGTATCTGGGCATACTAGACAACCACCAATGAGTGACCAATCAAGAAAGAATCCCTGTAAAATCTGGAAGATTGGAAAATTCATAAAACTAAGTAATTATTGAAAAAGTTTCAAAAGTTAATTGTATATTTATGGATAATTACTAAGTTTTTTGGATTTATCAGATTATATAAGGATCCTGTTATGTTATTTATGACACCAGGTATATCTACTGATGAATACCTGGTTAATAATAGCTCTCACCAGGTATATCTACTGATGAATACCTGGTAAATAATAGCTCTCACCAGGTATATCTACTGATGAATACCTGGTAAATAATAGCTCTCACCAGGTATATCTACTGATGAATACCTGGTAAATAATAGCTCTCACCAGGTATATCTACTGATGAATTCCTGGTAAATAATAGCTCTCACCAGGTATATCTACTGATGAATACCTGGTAAATAATAGCTCTCACCAGGTATATCTACTGAGGAATACCTGGTAAATAATAGCTCTCACCAGGTATATCTACTGAGGAATACCTGGTAAATAATAGCTCTCACCAGGTATATCTACTGATGAATACCTGGTAAATAAGAGCTCTCACCAGGTATATCTACTGATGAATACCTGGTAAATAATATCTCACACCAGGTATATCTACTGATGAATACCTGGTAAATAATAGCTATCACCAGGTATATCTACTGATGAATACCTGGTAAATAATAGCTCTACCATGATACATCAGTGAATTGATACATGGCAATACGACCTACCACGATACGCGTATTGTATCTTGTGACTGTGTATCTACGCATATCCATTGATTACAGAGTTTGACAGAATACCTGTCTACCACGATGTACACTAGTATGTAGCCTAACTGTGTACAATGAGGGAAATTTAACCAGGAATGTAAATAATATGATCTTTAGTTTCAATATTGTCATTCCAAGAGATTTTTAATTCCTAACAGCCTAATAATAATAACCAATAACACGATTTATCAACAAAACTTTTTATCTCTTAATAAAATAACAGATAACAATCACTGTGTTTTATAATCTGACTAATTTATAATTTACTGTCAAGGGCTTTAACTTAAAGAGATTGTAAAAAGGTTATCTTAAATTTTTTATGTGTATCAGTGACACTGATAGCATCAATTTACACCATTCTAATTTTCAATCAGATGTCTGTGGTTCTTGTTAAAGAGATTGTAAAAAGGTTTTCTAAAATTTTTTATATGTATCAGAGACACTGATAGCATCAATTTACACCATTCTAATTTTCAATCAGATGTCTGTGGTTCTTGTTAAAGAGATTGTAAAAAGGTTTTCTAAAATTTTTTATATGTATCAGAGACACTGATAGCATCAATTTACATCATTCTAATTTTCAATCAGACGTCTGTGGTTCTTGTTAAAGAGATTGTAAAGAAGTTTTCTATATTTTTTATGTGTATCAGGGACACTGATAACATCAATTTACATCATTCTAATTTTTAATCAGATGTCTGTGGTTCTTGTTAAAGAGATTGTAAAGAGATTTTCTATATTTTTTATGTGTATCAGGGACACTGATAACATCAATTTACATCATTCTAATTTTCAATCAGACGTCTGTGGTTCTTGATACAGATGTGCTGTGAACACTATTACTGATTAGCTTAGCCAAAAAATTCCCGTTTCTGAGACTAAGGTATGATTGGTCAAAAAAAAGCGCATTTGTCCCTTTAAGAGCTTAAGTCACATGCATAGCTTTACAGGTCATTTATTAATATATTCTAAATATGTGGAAAGTAGTGGAAAGATGACAACGGTGCTCGACATTTAATAACAGGACCTGACATTACAGTTCCAATCTTGAAAATACTTGACCAAATTTCCATTCCATAGCTCGCGTGTCCTGGAGGTCTAAAAGAAGGTTGAAGAGCAGTGGAATACATTATATTAGCTCTGTTAAAAACAATAACCAGACATGTTACACGGTCATTGTCTCTTCAACACAAATTCTCAAGAGGCTCTTGGAATGGTAGAGGAAGGTTAGACTCATCTTCACCATGTCAAGCTATTTTACAAACTGTGTCTTATACCTTGACTGTAATAGCCACTATTCTTGTATCTTCACAATGTCAAGCTATTACAAACTTCATCTTCACAATGTCAAGCTACTACAAACTTCATCTTCACAATGTCAAGCTATTACAAACTTCATCTTCACAATGTCAAGCTATTACAAACTACATCTTCACAATGTCAAGCTATTACAAACTTCATCTTCACAATGTCAAGCTATTACAAACTTCATCTTCACAATGTCAAGCTATTACAAACTTCATCTTCACAATGTCTAAATACAAAGATCAATACTTTTTCAAAGAAAGTCAAAACACAATTTCTACTTTAAATCGAATCCAGCCAATCCTATTTCAAAGTATAATCGAAGAAACAATCCTATTTTCATTCTTAAAGATGGGTTCCCTAATAACTTGGAAAAATACCAGTTTGTTTTACATGTCCATAATTAATTCATAATTAGCTAAATTAGAAGAGAATTACCAGCAAAATTCCAATGAGTGGACATTTATAATTGGTTAAAACTCTTAATTATATGCAATAAAAACATAATGATATGATTAAGAATACATGATAATTCATTAGAAACATCAATTGATCAAATAGTTTGCTTAATTTGACACTAAAAAATAAGGAAACCCATCTTTAATTATATGCAATAAGAACATAATGATATGATTAAGAATACATGATAATTCATTAGAAACACCAATTAATCAAATAGTTTGCTTAATTTGACACTAAAAAATAAGGAAACCCATCTTTAATTATATGCAATAAGAACATAATGATATGATTAAGAATAAATGATAATTCATTAGAAACACCAATTAATCAAATAGTTTGCTTAATTTGACACTAAAAAATAAGGAAACCCATCTTTAATTATATGCAATAAGAACATAATGATATGATTAAGAATACATGATAATTCATTAGAAACACCAATTAATCAAATAGTTTGCTTAATTTGACACTAAAAAATAAGGAAACCCATCTTTAATTATAATAAGAACACAATGATATGATTAAGAATACACGATAATTCATTAGAAACACCAATTAATCAAATAGTTTGCTTAATTTGACACTAAAAAATAAGGAAACCCATCTTTAATTATATGCAATAAGAACATAATGATATGATTAAGAATACACGATAATTCATTAGAAACACCAATTAATCAAATAGTTGCTAAT
>NW_008709211.1:51894-52980 GCF_000327385.1 Lottia gigantea
CCCCAAATTCAAAGTTTTTTATTTTTTCCCCAAAATATGTGTCAGAATTCTATTTTTTGGAAATTTACTTGAGAGAACCCTCTTTGACCTTTCATGAAAAACTTGTGTCTATGATGCCTCCATAGAGTTACCAAGTTTTGAATTCAGCTTCGACAGTTGTGCCCTCATTTTGTCAGTCTGCCGCCAGGTTGGCTCGGCCACTGGCAACTCTACCAGGAATTTCCATTAATAAACAATTCCATTCTTCTTTTCCAGTCAAAAAGAGAAATTATTTCTTTGAATTCTGTAATTGACAGGAATCAGATTGCCGCCATTCACAAACAATGCTGGTGCCATCTTCCCGAAACTAGGGGTACAAATAAGGGGCAATGGGGGACAGGCTGAATTGAAAATGAGGCAACTCTGGGGAGGTGTCATAGTTGCAAGCCCCTCATAGAGCCTCCCAAGACTGGGGGTACATATAGCGAACAGACTGACTCTATTGCAGTCAAGGTGTGAGATGAAGTTTGTAATAGCTTGACAATGTGAAGATGTGATACAAGAAAGGTGACTATTGCAGTCAAGGTATAAGATGAAGTTTGTAATAGCTTGACATTGTGAAGATGAAGTTAGTAATAGCTTGACATTGTGAAGACTTGATACAAGAAAGGTGACTATTGCAGTCAAGGTATAAGATGAAGTTTGTAATAGCTTGACATTGTGAAGATGAAGTTTGTAATAGCTTGACATTGTGAAGATGAAGTTTGTAATAGCTTGACATTGTGAAGATGAAGTTTGTAATAGCTTGACATTGTGAAGATGAAGTTTGTAATAGCTTGACATTGTGAAGACTTGATACAAGAAAGGTGACTATAACAGACAAGAAAGGTGGCTATAACATACAAGAAAGGTGGCTATAACATACAAGAAAGGTGGCTATAACAGTCAAGGTATAAGATGAAGTTTATAATAGCTTGACATTGTGAAGATGAAGTTTGTAATAGCTTGATATTGTGTAGATGAAGTTAGTAATAGCTTGACATTGTGAAGATGAAGTTTGTAATAGCTTGACATTGTGAAGATGAAGTTAGTAATAGCTTGACATTG
>NW_008709211.1:55011-60817 GCF_000327385.1 Lottia gigantea
ACTATTTCTATAGATGTCTTTTCTATATATCACAGAGTCTCAAGAAAAGACGAGTTGTCATTTTAACTTTCAAACGTAGATAATTCTGGACACACATGGATTTGAAGGCTCAAAACAGTGAGCTGTAAACACTATTACTGATAGGCTTGGCTAAAAAATTCCTGTTTCTGAGACTAAGGTATGATTGGTCACAAAAATAGCGCACCTGTCCCTTTAACACAAAAATGGCTAAAGTTACAATGAATTCAAATAATTTTCACTATATTATTATATAAAATTACAGTTAATATCTTAACAGGTAGATCAAAATTACAAAATATCTTGTTACTTGAGGCCAAACCAAAGTATTTATATATGTGCCTAAATGACACTGAGCCTAAATGACCAATGCCTAATATAAGATATGCCTAAAAGAAACATGTCTGCCTAAATTGAAGATGTGTCTAATTGAAGATGTGGCTAAATGACACTGTGCCTGTATGACCAATGCCTAATATATAAGATATGCCTAAAATATTGTGCCTAAAGAACCATGTTTGCCTAAATTGAATTTGTGTCTAAATTGAATATGTGCTTAATTGAAGACATGCCTAAAAAGATGTGCCTATATAAACATGTGCCTAAACGACATTGTGTGCCTAAAAGAAGTATGCCTAAAGCACTAAGCGTAAATGTGCCTAAGACATATTTCTCTACAATTAGGCGTTTATTTTACTTCAATCCATACAGTAGTTTTCTAACAGCTTCCAAAAAGCCTAACGAACTTAAAAACCTTACGTAATGTTTTTAAATATTTTTGGTTGGATTTTTTCAGTTAAAACTTTCAGATACGTTAAAGAGCACATATCTCTAAATTTTGGTGTAAGTTTTCACAAATTTGTACCAAACATTTTTTGGAGAGAGAGAGGGTTAGGAGATAAATAGCCCACTGTTAAAAATTATCCAAGTGTGGTAAAGAAATTTTAACTGTTATTATTTTATCATAAATCAAACTAGAATACACACTAAACTGGTTCAGATATATCAACTGGTTAACTGGTTATTACAAAATCTTTTTCAATGGTCTTTCGGACTTCTACATAGTTTTATTGGCACACATTTCAAAATTTGAATTGAGACCAAGAAAGAAATGAAATGATCCTGCATCTTCTGGGCTAATAAAGACCGGCAATGCAATGCAGGGTGCAATGAGGGAAATTTTGCCAGGACAGCAGCATTAGGGTATTCTTTTTGGATTTCTGTCGAGGGATATTTAACGTGTACAGCCTGTAGCACACAGGACCTCGGTTTATTGTCCCATCTGTACGACTAAACAATAATGCCATGCAGTGTGCAATGAGGGAAATTTAGCCAGGACAGCAGCTTAGGGTATTCTTTTTGGATTTCTGTCGAGGGATATTTAATGTGTACAGCCTGTAGCACACAGGGCCTCGGTTTATTGTCACATCTGAACAACTAGACACTTTTTCTATGTCAGTCCCTCTTACCTACATCACTGACGGGGGAAAACTGGGTTGAAAAATCTGAAGGTATTATCTTGACCTATGCCGGGATTGAACCCTGGACCTTCAGGTTAGCGAGCAAGCGTCTAACTCACTGACAGGGAGAAACTGGGTTGAAAAATCTGAAGGTATTAACTTGACCTATGCCGGGATTGAACCCTGGACCTTCAGGTTAGCGAGCAATGTTTACTAAAACTAAAAGATGACGTCATTCAAAAGAATTGATATAGAAATAAGAATTTAACAACAAAAACTATGACACCTCCACATAGTGGCCAAGTTTTGAATTCATCTTCAACAGTTGTACACCCATGGAGTCAGTCTGCCCACAAATTTAACCCCTGGTCTCAAATGTCTGGTGCTGTCACTGGTTTTGATCCAGAATATGATGAATATAACCATGAATTACAAATAAAGTTACTGGTATTTCTACCTCCTTCTCTAGAGAGTTGAGAAACAATATATTAAATTGATTGTCGTGGTGATAGAGATGATAAAAAAGTAATATGAAGTAAAATACAGGAATATTGTCTAGCAATTATCAATAATTTGTCTCTATGTCATGAGAAAAATAATATCACTCTTAACCCTTTAAACACTAGCGACTGTTTTATTGGCCACGTTTATACCCTAGTGACTGTAACCAAGTGACCTCACTACTGACTGTTTTATTGGCCACGTTTATACCCTAGTGACTGTAACCAAGCGACCTCACTACTGACTGTCTTATTGGCCACGCAATTACGTGGTTTATACCCTAGTGACTGTAACCAAGTGACCTCACTACTGACTGTCTTATTGGCCACGCAATTACGTGGTTTATACCCTAGTGACTGTAACCAAGCGACCTCACTACTGACTGTTTTACTTGCCACGCAATTACGTGGTTTATACCCTAGTGACTGTTACCAAGTGACTGTTACCACGTGACGCCACACAATGTGACTGTTACCAAGTGACGTCACTAGCGACAGTTTTACTGGCCACGAAATTACGCGGTTTATACCCTAGTGACTGTTACCAAGTGACTGTTACCACATGACGCCACACAATGTTTTTCAACACTAGTGACTGTAACCAAGTGATGTCACTAGCGACCATTCTACTGGCCACGCAATTACATAGTTTACACTCTATCGACTGTTACCAAGTGACTGTTACCAAGTTGCTGTTACCAAGTGATGTCACAGTTCTACTGACCACGTAATTACATGATTTATACCTTAGTGACTGTTACCAAGTGACTGTTACCAAGTGACTGTTACCAAGTGATATCACTAGTGACTTTTCTTTTCAATTAGGTAATTTATACCCAAGTGATTGTTACCACTTGACGTCACAAAATGTTTTTCAACACTAGCGACTGTTCTACTGGCAACTGACTTACAGAACCACCGTGGCTCCCTTTTAAAAGTCTCTCTCGTGTGGATTTAATTATTATCAAATATAGAAATAGCAACAAAATGACAAAAGGCACATTAGAAAACAAAGTGGAATCCATTAGCATGGTATATTCAGAATGGTATTTTTGTCTGGTTTCTCGTGACAAAAGACTGCTTTCAAAACTGCCACAGCAAAATGACAAAAAAGGTTTTGAAGTATTCATTATGTTTTTACCCCAAAAATAATTGTCAAAATGCATCAAATCAATTCTATTTCGGACCATGTGGGCTAATAAAGACAGATGCCATGCAGTGTGCATTATGGGAAATTTTGCAAGGCATTAGCCTGCTCTTTTTCAATTTCCAACTGTCGAGAGATCTTTGACGTGTATAGTCTATAGCACACGGGGCCTCGGTTTATTGTCTCATCTGAACGACTACACGCTTTTTCCATGTCAGCCTCTCTTACCTACATCACTGACAGGGTGAAACTGGGTTGAAAAATCTGAAGGTATTATCTTGACCTATGCTGGGATTGAATCCTAGACCTTCAGGTTAGCGAGCAAGCGTCTAACTCACTGACAGGGCGAAACTGGGTTGAAAAATCCGAAAGTATTATCTCAACCTATGCCAGGATTGAACCCTGGACCTTCAGGTAAGCGAGCAAGCATCTAACTCACTGAGCCACCGCGGCTCCCCTCAGTCCCTGCATGCTGACGTCTTAACTGATTAGACCCCAAATAATCAGTTACTCATTTGAAAATACAAACAGAACCAAAGCTTTGTGACCTTGGCCAGTGCTTTTGTGAATCATATTACACAATAATATGGTATACAACTTTGTTTTCAGGTAATATATTACCGATTGTTCCAAATCAAAGCAAGGAGAAAAAAATTCCCTCGTAATGTTTTTAACACCTACACGATCTGAACTAAATTGAATTTCCACAGGAGATAAACATTATTGGAAAGACATATTGGTAGTCCGAAACATCTGACTCTATTCCAGCCTCTGATAGATATTTTGACAGATGTCGGCTGGTGTAGAGTCAGAAAAAAAAGGCGCTGTTTTATGGGAATTTTCTAAACATCCAAAGATGCAGGGATTGAACCCTGGACCTTCATGGTAAGCCAGCAAGCATCTAACTCACTGACAGGGAAAACTGGGTTGAAAAATCTGAAGGTATTATCTCGACCTATGTCTGGATTGAACCCTGGACCTTCAGGTTAGCGAGCAAGCATCTAACTCACTGACAGGGGGAAACAGGGTTGAAAAATCTGAAGGTATTATCTCGACCTATGCTGGGATTGAACCCTGGACCTTCAGATTAGCGAGCAAGCATCTAACTCACTGACAGGGAAAACTGGGTTGAAAAATCTGAAGGTATTATCTCGACCTATGCTGGGATTGAACCCTACACCTTCAGCTTAACGAGCCACCGTGGCTCCCAGAGGCTGGAATAGAGACAGATATTTCGGTCTAGTAAAATGGCTGAACCACGCAGCTATCATAATCTATTTTATCGTTAATAAAAGACTAAACTAAACATTAATAATACATAATAAAAATACATCAATCAATTCAGTTGGATTGTCGACTGTTTGCGGGGGATGCTTTAAAGTTCAATTCCCCTGGTGTCATGTTACCAATAAAGAGAGCTTCCCCTGATTTTATGTTACCAATAAAGAGAGATTCCCCTGATTTTATGTTACCAATAAAGAGAGCTTCCCCTGATTTTATGTTACCAATAAAGAGAGCTTCCCCTGATTTTATGTTACCAATAAAGAGAGCTTCCCCTGATTTGATGTTACCAATAAAGAGAGCTTCCCCTGATTTGATGTTACCAATAAAGAGAGCTTCCCCTGATTTTATGTTACCAATATGTTTTTGTTCAAATCATACTTTCTCAGCATTGGCTTATCTCTTAAAGGGACAGTTTCACCACCTGTTTAACCAATCGTAACTTAGTGTCAGAAACAGGAATTTTTTAGCTAAGCTAATCAGTAATAGTGTTCACAGCTCATTGTCGAAATTTGAGCCTTCAAATCCATGTGTGTCTAGAATTATCTACGTTTGAAAGTTAAAATAACGACGCGTCTTTTCTTGAGACACTGTGATATATAGAAAAGACATCTATAGAAATAGTGTGTAAAATTCATAGTTTAAGATATTTTTAAATGACTTATGTTATTTTCGTACATTTCTAGTATTTCTGAAGACTATTTACATATATTCAAGACTCAAATCAACCAAGCCAAGGACCATGTATAGTGTATCGTTGTATTTTTGAAAGAATTATGTGATTTTGTACATTTCTAGTATTTCTGAAGACTATTTACATATATTCAAGACTCAAATAAACCAAGTCAAGGACCATGTATAGTGTATTGTTGTATTTTTGAAGGAATTATGTGATTTTCGTACATTTCTAGTATTTCTGAAGACTATTAACATATATACAAGACTCAAATAAACCAAGCCAAGGACCATGTATAGTGTATCGTTGTATTTTTAAAGGAATTATGTGATTTTCGTACAATTCTAGTACTTCTGAAGACTATTTACATATATTCAAGACTCAAATCAACCCCCCGAAAATGGCACAACTGTCCCTTTAAAAGATACTACAGTGCAACTGCTCCATTTGTACTTTTTCATATAAGCAGAAGTTTTTCGTATCCCTGCACTTTTATGACGTATCACCTTATTAAAATATCAATTAACATCCTGCCTTTGATATTTTCCATTCTACTTTTCTACCATAATATTGTCTCGTTAAAGATGGGTTTCTTATTTTTTGGTGTCAAATTAAGCGAACTAATTTTAAATTTCGCAGGCTCCATATTTACTGTTCTGGAAAATAGCGATTATGAGAACTCAATTTTGATTGGACCAATTGAATAATTCTTCTTGTAGAAAAT
>NW_008709211.1:62203-66080 GCF_000327385.1 Lottia gigantea
AAAGATGGGTTTCCTTATTTTTTAGTGTCAAATTAAGCCAACTTTTTGATTAATTGGTGTTTCTAATGAATTATCATGTATTCTTAATCATATCATTATGTTCTTATAGCATATAATTAAAGATGGGTTTCCTTATTTTTTAGTGTCAAATTAAGCAAACTATTTGATTAATTGATATTTCTAATTATGTTCTTATAGCATATAATTAAAGATGGGTTTCCTTATTTTTTATTGTCAAATTAAGCAAACTATTTGATTAATTGGTGTTTCTAATGAATTATCATGTATTCTTAATCATATCATTATGTTCTTATAGCATATAATTAAAGATGGGTTTCCTTATTTTTTAGTGTCAAATTAAGCAAACTATTTGATTAATTGGTGTTTCTAATGAATTATCATGTATTCTTAATCATATCATTATGTTCTTATAGCATATAATTAAAGATGGGTTTCCTTATTTTTTAGTGTCAAATTAAGCAAACTATTTGATTAATTGATATTTCTAATGAATTATCATGTATTCTTAATCATATCATTATGTTCTTATTGAATATAATTAAAGATGGGTTTCCTTATTTTTTAGTGTCAAATTAAGCAAACTATTTGATTAATTGATATTTCTAATGAATTATCATGTATTCTTAATCATATCATTATGTTCTTATTGAATATAATTAAAGATGGGTTTCCTTATTTTTTAGTGTCAAATTAAGCAAACTATTTGATTAATTGAGATTTCTAATGAATTATCATATATTCTTAATCATATCATTATGTTCTTATTGCATATAATTAAAGATGGGTTTCCTTATTTTTTAGTGTCAAATTAAGCAAACTATTTGATTAATTGGTGTTTCTAATGAATTATCATGTATTCTTAATCATATCATTATGTTCTTATTGCATATAATTAAAGATGGGTTTCCTTATTTTTTAGTATCAAATTAAGCAAACTATTTGATTAATTGATGTTTCTAATGAATTATCATGTATTCTTAATCATATCATTATGTTCTTATTCAATATAATTAAAGATGGGTTTCCTTATTTTTTAGTGTCAAATTAAGCAAACTATTTGATTAATTGGTGTTTCTAATGAATTATCATGTATTCTTAATCATATCATTATGTTCTTATTGCATATAATTAAAGATGGGTTTCCTTATTTTTTAGTGTCAAATTAAGCAAACTTTTTGATTAATTGGTGTTTCTAATGAATTATCATTTATTCTTAATCATATCATTATGTTCTTATTGCATATAATTAAAGATGGGTTTCCTTATTTTTTAGTGTCAAATTAAGCAAACTATTTGATTAATTGGTGTTTCTAATGAATTATCATGTATTCTTAATCATATCATTATGTTCTTATTGCATATAATTAAAGATGGGTTTCCTTATATTTAAAACTGGTATTTTTCCAAGTCATTATAACACCTCTACTTTCTATTCATATAAGTATTAGCATTTTCATTTTCATGAATGAAAATAAGGGAACCCATCTTTAAAGTTTGTTTTTTCCATAGCGTAGTTCATCGTAACCCAGGGACTGGATAAAGTGATTGAAATACAATAGATTTGTTATGAAAGCACAATTACAGTTAACCCTTTAAACACCAGTGGTCATCAATTTAACCCTTGACGAGTCGTCATTTTAACTTTCAATTCTGAACACACACGGATTTGAAGGTTCAAATTTCGACAGTGAGCTGTGAACACTATTACTGATTGGCTTAGCTAAAAAATTCCTGTTTCTGAAGTTAGTAATAGCTTGACATTGTGAAGATGTGATACAAGAAAGGTGGCTATTGTAGTCAAGGTATAAGATCTAAGTTTGTAATAGCTTGACATTGTGAAGATGTGATACAAGAAAGGTGGCTATTGTAGTCAAGGTATAAGATCTAAGTTTGTAATAGCTTGACATTGTGAAGATGAAGTTTGTAATAGCTTGACATTGTGAAGATGAAGTTGACATTGTGAAGATGAAGTTTGTAATAGCTTGACATTGTGAAGATGAAGTTTGTAATAGCTTGACATTGTGAAGATGAAGTTAGTAATAGCTTGACATTGTGAAGATGAAGTTTGTAATAGCTTGACATTGTGAAGATGAAGTTTGTAATAGCTTGACATTGTGAAGATGAAGTTTGTAATAGCTTGACATTGTGAAGATGAAGTTTGTAATAGCTTGACACTGTAAAGATATAGTGCCTATTGTGATGATGGTTATTGCAGTCAAGGTATAAGACACTAAACCATTGTGAAGTTGTGATACAAGAAAGGTGACTATTGTAGTCAAGGTATAAGACAGAGTTTGTAATAGCTTGACATAGTGAAGATGTGATACAAGAAAGGTGGCTATTGTAGTCAAGGTATAGGAGCAATTCGTAATAGCTTGACATTGTGAAGATGAAGTTCGTAATAGCTTGACATTGTGAAGATGTGATACAAGAAAGGTGACTATTGCAGTCAAGGTATAAGACACAGATAAAATAAATTTCGAAATCACTTTATTTTCTCAACTCTTCTACTTTTCGTGATGGAATACGTCAAAATATTAGATACAGATTTTTAACTTTCTAAAACTAATATCGCCATCTAATTCGTCTGCAGAGTAAACGCAATGTACCGAAAACCTTTCAATAATTTCTCACATGAAAGCTTTTCGTTACAAAATTATTGTGTATTGTTGCCATTAAAGGGAAAGATGCGGCATTTTGGATGTTGATTTGAGTCTTGAATATATGTAAATAGTCTTCAGAAGTACTAGAAATGTACCAAAATCACATAATTCCTTTAAAAATATCTCAACCTAGGAATTTTACTCACTATTTCTATAGATATCTTTTCTATATATCACAGTGTCTCAAGAAAAGACGAGTCGTTATTTTAACATTCAAACGTAGATAATTCTGGACACACATGGATTTGAAGGCTCAAATTTTGACAGTGAGCTGTGAACACTATTACTGATTAGCTCAGCTAAAAAATTTCTAAGATGCTTGGATCAATTAAATATTGATCAGTAGTCTGCCATCGATAATCGATCTCCATTTGATAATCGATACCCAGCCCCCGATGGCGGACCTGTCCCTTTAACAAACTCTCCTGAATTGTTCCCATTAAATAACTATTATGTGAAGGCTAGGTTTAGAAAACATTGTCAAATTACAAAAAGGATAATGACACAATATTTTGATTTCAAATGTCAAAGGTGAAATGTCAAAAGTCAAAGGTCAAAATAATTTGGCAATATTGTCACAATGTGATGATTATCTAACACAAATACATACCAGTATATGTCAAATAAACAGACAGATGTAGACCTGGTTCACGCCTCCTTTTTGAGACATCGAGATGCCATTTCGAAAGTGAAAGTAGAAGTCATATTTAATTCCTTAATTAGCAATTTCCCTCATTGTAAACTGCATGGCATTGTCCTATTACTTAGCCAAATCAGGTGCAGAATAGACCTTATTCAAGCCTCGTTTAAAATGAAATGAAATGAATGGAGTTTTACATCCTACTGATCTGTACCTTACAGACTAATGAAGACAAGCAACACCATGCAGTGTGCAATGAGGGAAATTTTGCCAAGACAGCGGCTACGTGCACAGCCTGTAGAATGCAAAATCTTATTCAAATGAAATGAAATGAATGGAGTTTTACATCCTACTGATCTGTACCTTACGGGCTAATGAAGACAGGCAACAACATACAGTGTGCAATGAGGGAAATTTAGCCAGGACAGCAGCATTAGCCTGCTCTTTTTTGATTTCCAACTGTCGAGGGATCTTTAACATGTACAGCCTGTAGAATGCGACATCTTATTCAAATGAAATGAATCCTACTTTTCTGCACCATGTGGGTTAATGA
>NW_008709212.1:0-887 GCF_000327385.1 Lottia gigantea
GTTTTTGAGTTATTGCCCTTGATTTAGTCAAAACTTTGATCCGATTTTAATGAAATTTGGTGTGATCATTTATCATGATTAGGTCTTGGTCATTACAAATTGACGACTTTTTCGTTAAACGGATATTGAGTTATCAGTTTATTTGTTTTGGAGGCACAATAGAGACTTTAATTTTAGATTGATATTAATGAAATATGGTGTGATAATATAACAGTTTTGAGTTATTGCCCTTGACCTAGGAAAAACTTATCAAAATTGTTAAGTTTCTACTATAAAACGAAAATTGTCAAAGAATTTGGATGAAAATTGGTCTGATTATTTATGAGATATTGGATAATTACAAATTTGATTTTCGGTGAACTGTTTTTGGTTTATTGCCCTTGACTTGGTAAAAAAAACATGTCAAAATTTGTTTGTGAGCACAATAGAAGCTACAATTTTAAATCGATTGCAACTTGGGGTGATGATCATTGGAATTGAAGTTCTTGGTAAGGAAATGATTGTTTTTGCAATGCACATTTTCTGAGTTTTGAATCTTGACAGATTAATCATTATGATTTATGCTGCTCTTAATTGAATCTAACTATTAAATACATCTGATGTGTGGGTGTTTGGTCATCCTCAAATTAGGTAATAGTAGGATGTTCTAATTAAGTATTATTGCCCTAGATTTGATGATAACTTTGTCATTATGAACATTTTCAATGGGCATTTCGCTTTTTTTGTAAAACAATTTCATTACGGTATCAAAAACATCGTAAATTATACCTGAAAATATTCTAAAAATATGCTAATTTTATCTATGTATCTACTTGATCAAACTGAATTTGTTTTAAAAGGGTTAATTTAAAACTGAGCATAATAATTGTTAATTAAGCAGTTTGACC
>NW_008709212.1:2087-3255 GCF_000327385.1 Lottia gigantea
GGTTCAATGTTGTCGGACTCATAAAAAACTTGATATATCAACTATTGACACCTGCTTTAATTGAATTAAAATGTTTATTTTCAGCCGTCATGTCTGCGGGAACTCAATAGCTGTCTTTACTATTGGGTTTGACATACACCACACACACACACAGTTAGATGATCAACGTAGCACGGTCAGTATACAAAGTTTTTATACGCCCACATGGAAATGTGGAATTTATATTGTTGTTTCCCCTGTCCGTCAGTCTGTCCGTTCACAATTCTTGTAGGCGTGATAGAGGCTACAGTTTTTTTCTGATCTTGATGAAACTTGGTTTGCATGTATATATTGATGAGATCTCAGTCAAGTTCGAAATTGGTAATAAACGGATGAATTGTTACAGAGTTATTGCCCTTGACTTAGTAAAAACGTGTCAAATTTGGCTTATAGGCACGATAGAGACTACAGTTTTTATACGCCCACACGTAAGATGGGCGTATATTGTAATCACCCGGTCGGTCTGTCGGTCTGTCCGGCCGTTCACATTTGGCTCGTGCTCACTCTACAGGCTACAGTTCTTTATGGATTCTTTTGATTTTTCTTTTGTGTGTCAATGTCATTATGAAGATGATCCCTATTGATTTTCGTGATGATCGGATAATTTTTCACCAAAATATCGTGTCTGACTTGACGTTTTACTCTATTAGCTATATTATGCAACTCGTGCTCACTCTACAGGCTACAATTCTTTACAGATCCTTTTGATTTTTATTTTGTATGTCTATGTCGTTATGAAGATGATATATATCATTTGAAATTTGAAATTTTAATTATCAGGGCCTGTAATATGATCAAGCCTTAAGTTCACTTCCACATTCCTTATAAAACAGGAACCAAATGTGACTGAACAGCAAAACCTTCACTTTGACCCATATTTCATGAGCAACCAACTCGCAACCGCGGCAGAATGCGTCACCTATTTTCGTGTACAATGTTTGATCTATAAATAAGTCGAGAAAAACACGTTGTATGGATACCAGGTGGTATAATTAACTTCTCTTAGTATTTATCTTTAATATCAATTCATTATAACTAGTGACAATTCCTTCAAAGAACCACGATCTTAAAGAAAAATAGTGACTGACAAAATAAGATATGTAGCGTGATTTATTGCTAAAAGTCACTG
>NW_008709213.1:0-711 GCF_000327385.1 Lottia gigantea
GTCCAAAAACCGGGTTACATCGATTTCTGAGACCAAAAAAATTCGACCCAAAAATGGATTTTGGTACGACAGGTAGCTACCTGTTGAAATTGACCAATTTTGCCTTTTTTGAAAATTCAAATTTTGCAGCTTCACCACGGCCAAACCAGTTGAGATAGGAAGATGAAATTTACACAGCGACTAGTTTGAAATCTTAGCTTTGCAATGCCACAAACCGCGATTCAATATCTGCCTTACTTTGGAAGCACTGAGCGTTTTAGTTTTGTCCATGAAAAACCGGATTTTTTGGCACTTTTCCGCAAAAAAAAAAAGTGCTCAGAATTCACTTTTATGCACATTGGGGGAGAGCTAGAGAAGCACCGAGTCCAAAAAACCGGGTTACATCGATTTCTGAGACCAAAAAAATTCGACCCAAAAATGGATTTTGGTACCACAGGTAGCTACCTGTTGAAATTGACCAATTTTGCCTTTTTTGAAAATTCAAATTTTGCAGCTTCACCACGGCCAAACCAGTTGAGATAGGAAGATGAAATTTACACAGCGACTAGTTTGAAATCTTAGCTTTGCAATGCCACAAACCGCGATTCCATATCTGCCTTACTTTGGAAGCACTGAGCGTTTTAGTTTTGTCCATGAAAAACCGGATTTTTTGGCACTTTTCCGCAAAAAAAAAAAGGGCCCAAAATTCCCTTTTATGCCCCTTTGGGGGGA
>NW_008709213.1:12555-13808 GCF_000327385.1 Lottia gigantea
ATGCCACAAACCGCGATTCCATATCTGCCTTACTTTGGAAGCACTGAGCGTTTTAGTTTTGTCCATGAAAAACCGGATTTTTTGGCACTTTTCCCCAAAAAAAAAAGTGCTCAGAATTCACTTTTATGCACATTGGGGGAGAGCTAGAGAAGCACCGAGTCCAAAAAACCGGGTTACATCGATTTCCGAGACCAAAAAAATTCGACCCAAAAATGGATTTTGGTACCACAGGTAGCTAGCTACCTGTTGAAATTGACCAATTTTGCCTTTTTTGAAAATTCAAATTTTGCAGCTTCACCACTGCCAAACCAGTTGAGATAGGAAGATGAAATTTACACAGCAACTAGTTTGAAATCTTAGCTTTGCAATGCCACAAACCGCGATTCCATATCTGCCTTACTTTGGAAGCACTGAGCGTTTTAGTTTTGTCTATGAAAAACCGGATTTTTTTGGCACTTTTCCCCAAAATAAAAAGTTGCTCAGAATTAACTTTTATGCACATTGGGGGAGAGTTAGAGAAGCACCGAGTCCAAAAAACCGGGTTACATCGATTTCCGAGACCAAAAAAATTCGACCCAAAAATGGATTTTGGTACCACAGGTAGCTACCTGTTGAAATTGACCAATTTTGCCTTTTTTGAAAATTCAAATTTTGCAGCTTCACCACGGCCAAACCAGTTGAGATAGGAAGATGAAATTTACACAGCGACTAGTTTGAAATCTTAGCTTTGCAATGCCACAAACCGCGATTCCATATCTGCCTTACTTTGGAAGCACTGAGCGTTTTAGTTTTGTCCATGAAAAACCGGATTTTTTGGCACTTTTCCGCAAAAAAAAAAAGTGCTCAGAATTCACTTTTATGCACATTGGGGGAGAGCTAGAGAAGCACCGAGTCCAAAAAACCGGGTTACATCGATTTCTGAGACCAAAAAAATTCGACCCAAAAATGGATTTTGGTACCACAGGTAGCTACCTGTTGAAATTGACCAATTTTGCCTTTTTTGAAAATTCAAATTTTGCAGCTTCACCACGGCCAAACCAGTTGAGATAGGAAGATGAAATTTACACAGCGACTAGTTTGAAATCTTAGCTTTGCAATGCCACAAACCGCGCTTCCATATCTGCCTTACTTTGGAAGCACTGAGCGTTTTAGTTTTGTCCATGAAAAACCGGGATTTTTTGCCACTTTTCCGCAAAAAAAAAAAGTGCTCAGAATTCACTTTTATGCACATTGGGGGAGAGCTAGAGAAGCAC
>NW_008709213.1:15322-16421 GCF_000327385.1 Lottia gigantea
ACACTGAGCGTTTAGTTTTGTCCATGAAAAACCGGATTTTTTGGCACTTTTCCGCAAAAAAAAAAAAGTGCTCAGAATTCACTTTTATGCACATTGGGGGAGAGCTAGAGAAGCACCGAGTCCAAAAAACCGGGTTACATCGATTTCTGAGACCAAAAAAATTCGACCCAAAAATGGATTTTGGTACCACAGGTAGCTACCTGTTGAAATTGACCAATTTTGCCTTTTTTGAAAATTCAAATTTTGCAGCTTCACCACGGCCAAACCAGTTGAGATAGGAAGATGAAATTTACACAGCGACTAGTTTGAAATCTTAGCTTTGCAATGCCACAAACCGCGATTCCATATCTGCCTTACTTTGGAAGCACTGAGCGTTTTAGTTTTGTCCATGAAAAACCGGATTTTTTGGCACTTTTCCGCAAAAAAAAAAAGTGCTCAGAATTCACTTTTATGCACATTGGGGGAGAGCTAGAGAAGCACCGAGTCCAAAAAACCGGGTTACATCGATTTCTGAGACCAAAAAAATTCGACCCAAAAATGGATTTTGGTACCCCAGGTAGCTACCTGTTGAAATTGACCAATTTTGCCTTTTTTGAAAATTCAAATTTTGCAGCTTCACCACGGCCAAACCAGTTGAGATAGGAAGATGAAATTTACACAGCAACTAGTTTGAAATCTTAGCTTTGCAATGCCACAAACCGCGATTCCATATCTGCCTTACTTTGGAAGCACTGAGCGTTTTAGTTTTGTCCATGAAAAACCGGATTTTTTGGCACTTTTCCGCAAAAAAAAAAGTGCTCAGAATTCACTTTTATGCACATTGGGGGAGAGCTAGAGAAGCACCGAGTCCAAAAAACCGGGTTACATCGATTTCCGAGACCAAAAAAATTCGACCCAAAAATGGATTTTGGTACCCCAGGTAGCTACCTGTTGAAATTGACCAATTTTGCCTTTTTTGAAAATTCAAATTTTGCAACTTCACCACGGCCAAATCAGTTGAGATAGGAAGATGAAATTTACACAGCAACTAGTTTGAAATCTTAGCTTTGCAATGCCACAAACCGCGATTCCATATCTGCCTTACTTTGGAAGCACTGAG
>NW_008709213.1:18362-20160 GCF_000327385.1 Lottia gigantea
TTATGCACATTGGGGGAGAGCTAGAGAAGCACCGAGTCCAAAAAACCGGGTTACATCGATTTCCGAGACCAAAAAAATTCGACCCAAAAATGGATTTTGGTACCACAGGTAGCTACCTGTTGAAATTGACCAATTTTGCCTTTTTTGAAAATTCAAATTTTGCAGCTTCACCACGGCCAAACCAGTTGAGATAGGAAGATGAAATTTACACAGCAACTAGTTTGAAATCTTAGCTTTGCAATGCCACAAACCGCGATTCCATATCTGCCTTACTTTGGAAGCACTGAGCGTTTTAGTTTTGTCCATGAAAAACCGGATTTTTTGGCACTTTTCCCCAAAAAAAAAAGTGCTCAGAATTCACTTTTATGCACATTGGGGGAGAGCTAGAGAAGCACCGAGTCCAAAAAACCGGGTTACATCGATTTCCGAGACCAAAAAAATTCGACCCAAAAATGGATTTTGGTACCACAGGTAGCTAGCTACCTGTTGAAATTGACCAATTTTGCCTTTTTTGAAAATTCAAATTTTGCAGCTTCACCACTGCCAAACCAGTTGAGATAGGAAGATGAAATTTACACAGCAACTAGTTTGAAATCTTAGCTTTGCAATGCCACAAACCGCGATTCCATATCTGCCTTACTTTGGAAGCACTGGGCGTTTTAGTTTTGTCTATGAAAAACCGGATTTTTTTGGCACTTTTCCCCAAAATAAAAAGTTGCTCAGAATTCACTTTTATGCACATTGGGGGAGAGTTAGAGAAGCACCGAGTCCAAAAAACCGGGTTACATCGATTTCCGAGACCAAAAAAATTCGACCCAAAAATGGATTTTGGTACCACAGGTAGCTAGCTACCTGTTGAAATTGACCAATTTTGCCTTTTTTGAAAATTCAAATTTTGCAGCTTCACCACTGCCAAACCAGTTGAGATAGGAAGATGAAATTTACACAGCAACTAGTTTGAAATCTTAGCTTTGCAATGCCACAAACCGCGATTCCATATCTGCCTTACTTTGGAAGCACTGAGCGTTTTAGTTTTGTCTATGAAAAACCGGATTTTTTTGGCACTTTTCCCCAAAATAAAAAGTTGCTCAGAATTAACTTTTATGCACATTGGGGGAGAGTTAGAGAAGCACCGAGTCCAAAAAACCGGGTTACATCGATTTCCGAGACCAAAAAAATTCGACCCAAAAATGGATTTTGGTACCACAGGTAGCTACCTGTTGAAATTTGTCAATTTTGCCTTTTTTGAAAATCCAAATTTTGCAGCTTCACCACGGTCAAACCAGATGAGATAGGATGCTGAAATTTTGACAGGTACTAGTTTGAAATCTTAGCTTTGCAATGCCACAAACCGCGATTCCATATCTGCCTTACTTTGGAAGCACTGAGCGTTTTAGTTTTGTCCATGAAAAACCGGATTTTTTGGCACTTTTCCGCAAAAAAAAAAAGTGCTCAGAATTCACTTTTATGCACATTGGGGGAGAGCTAGAGAAGCACCGAGTCCAAAAAACCGGGTTACATCGATTTCCGAGACCAAAAAAATTCGACCCAAAAATGGATTTTGGTACCACAGGTAGCTACCTGTTGAAATTTGTCAATTTTGCCTTTTTTGAAAATCCAAATTTTGCAGCTTCACCACGGTCAAACCAGATGAGATAGGATGCTGAAATTTTGACAGGTACTAGTTTGAAATCTTAGCTTTGCAATGCCACAAACCGCGATTCCATATCTGCCTTACTTTGGAAGCACTGAGCGTTTTAGTTTTGTCCATGAAAAACCGGATTTTTTGGCACTTTTC
>NW_008709213.1:20210-49182 GCF_000327385.1 Lottia gigantea
TTGCAGGAAGATAATTGAGTTCTGTTTTTTCTGACATGTCCAGATAGATCATGTGAATATTGGTGCAAAATTCCAGCATTGTAGCTTCGTAACTTTTCACGCCAAAAGTTTATTTGTCTTTGAGCACTTTATTGTGCACAAATATGCAGACTGCATATAGCTAGTTTGAAAACTTACTGATTTTGATTTGATTTCTTGTGTTTTTTTAAGTCCTTGGGGTCTAATTAGTAGGAAAAGATCAAAATTTGAGCCAAAAGTTTGTATTTGAAAAAGTTGTCTACAGGCCATAATTGCTTCTATGGCCAATATGCATTAAATTTTTCAAAATTTATTTTCTATTCTATGACACAAAAACTTTATTTGTGTTCTTGTTCACCACTGTACTGATACATACTGATTTTGATTTGGTTCTTTGAAATTTTTGGCATCTGATTTTAATTTGGTTCTATGGGTCTAATTAGGTGGACAAGTGCACATTTAATGCAAAATTGGGTTATTTGGAAATATTTTTTGATTTTGTGGTATATTGCTAGGAACAACGCCCATAGTTCGTTTATTAGAGCATTTTTTTTATAGTTTTAACTTGTAGATATCGTTAATTTGAATTTGATTTTAACTCTGTTTTTAAAAATGCGTCTACTGTCTTTATAAGAGTCTAAAAAAACAGCAGAATTCGGACGATATACAAGGTTTACAGAATAGTAATCAAGACAATAGATTTTACTCACAACAGTCATAGTAAGTGAAATTCACTCGTAACTAGTGACTACTCGCTCAGTCAATTTGCTTCGTTTATAGCAACAGGTAAGTCGACTCTTTGAAATTCTCTCAAATTTAAGATACATTTTTAAAAATGTCTAGCCTATTTTCCATAAGAAAGAAAATATCTAAGTTACATGTAAGACTCAAAGCAAAAATCCATTGAAAATTTGTGTTGAGATACGGGACTTTGAGGCAAAGCTAGGCTCTGAACTAGGAATCAAAATAAGGAATATGATTGAAAAAAGGCGGAATTCTATGGAATCGGAACTAAGGCCTGCACGAGCTTGGCCCCATTATCAAACTACTTTTATACATTTAAAAAAAGGAAAATGACTCCAAATAGTTTCACAGTCAAGTTTCTTTATATGTTGAAACGTTTCATGAAATTTTAACCAGTGTAATTTTTAAGTTAAAATGCCATCACAATGACATAAAATTGCTTCGAACAGGGAATATTATCAAAGACCGTGTGTAATTATTCAATATTATTGTGTTTTGTCATTTCGTTTCAGGTCAGGGTGCTCAATAGCGGTTTTTACTATTGAGTTAATACACCATGGTTGGATACCATTCCTGTTTAGGTTAGTAGTTATAGATTATAAGGGTATAAAATTGTGCTCTTTACATGCAAATAAATCGTACGTGTATAATTGCTTGCTTGGAAATAATGATTGGCATAATGATTTATCAAGTGTATTTGAGTTCGTCTGATGAATGAGACAATTCGGTACAAACTATATGATCTGAGAATGTTACTAGATACCTGGAAGTGACAACAGCCAAATCTTACAATTTGTTTAGTTCATTGGTCTTAAGTTTAAATTATGATTCTGAAAAGTGTTACATATAGATTTTAAGTGAGCTTGATCAGAAAAGTAAAAAATAAAAATCATAACCTCGTAAAACACAAGGTTTTTTATTTCTATTCTTTTCTTACTATGGCGTTTTCTTACATTTCAGTGTTTCGAGTATAGTAGCTCGTCTTCAGCTACGGACAACATGGTTAGATATGGTGTGCAACCTAGGTTTTTGGAGGTAGTTCACACGGAGCAAAATTTTTCGCGTTTTCGGGTTGGGCTCTCGTGTAGTTTAGTTGTGGCAGTCTGTGGGCTACCTTGTTAGGGCCACCTAGGTTGTACTCGGCTAAGCTGCCATATCATGTCCACCCAGCCTCTCTTGAAACAAATGGAGGTAAGTTAAGAGTAATTTTCATTTCATAATCGTCAGAAACTTGTTCACTTCTACCTAGTTGATTTAAAAAAGGTGTTCGAGTTTACTTTATATATTACCCTTGATTCAGTAGTCTAATATTTTAATCAATGAGAAGTAAATCCCACTTTCTCCAGCCAATATGACCAACAAAAGTCGTGTCTCAAATGGTATAGCTATTCAAATCTATACACAATCATTTTGTGCACAATTGTTCAATTGGTTGAGAATTGATTTATATCAGTGATTGGAATACTGACTTGAAGGATCACGGGTAAGATACGAGAAGCTCATTCGCCTTTATTTGATCAAAATAGGCATAATCAGAAAAAATAAGTTTGTTATGGGGAGTAATTTTCATTCTAAAGCAGGGAATCAGGATTAATTGTTTATCTTCCTAAAACATAGACCAAGTATGGGGATCAGTTCTTGATTATCTTGAAAATGGCAGTGTGGAAACATCCAAATTTTTCTGAATCGGCTCTGTCAAAACTAGTTAGAAATGAACAAGTTTCAGACTAATACCTGATAACAAAAACTCGAGCACTATCCACACAACAATACGGTCATGGTGTTGAATGGATTTGAATAATTGAACTAACCCATAGAAATAAATACAATAAAATATGTAAAAACAGACTGGCAATATTTGATTGTATAACCTCTAGTGAAAAATGTCCAAAGCTTTGCCGATGGGCATAACGTGCACCCATAAGTCGTCCAACCTATTTCAGGGTGGAAAACTGTATATCATACACGCAAATATACAGTTTATATTTTGTGATGAAATAAATAATGTAAAAATATTTATTCTAGGTGTATACAAACAGAGCTTCATTATATAAGAATAAAGTGCTTATGGTGTGGCATGGAAGCTCCTCGTGTAAGTTTCACATTATCATATTTTACCAATTCTGCATGTTCTGGCATATTATGCATAAAGTCTAATGGTCCAAATATTACTAGGGAGTCTTGGTGGCTCAGTGTGCTACGGGCTTTGCGTCTGAAAGATCTCTCGACATTTGGACGTCGAAAAAAGAAGGCTAATACTACGGTCCTGGTATTATTAACTTCGTTGCACTGCTACTCAAACAGATGCAGAATAGATTAACGTAATACTCCTTTTAACTCATTTTAAGTTAAAATGTGACTGACAAACATATTTTGATAATAGGGGATGCAACCTTGATGGGCGTACACAAAAGACAACGATAACTCTCTTTCTGCTGACATCGTGTCATTATTTTGAGGTTAATGGTGATCGTGGTTTCTAATTAAGTATTTTGATCTTGTCATCATTCCCATTCCAGTCAACCTAATCATAAATTTCAAGAGGTTGGGACACGGATCAGTTTGTTAAAAAGATCCCTGGAGAACCTATGTTGTTAAAATGGTTGTTCGTTCTTAACAGCACCTTATCTTATCCAAATTTCCCCTTTTCGAATCTGCTACTGATTTTGACAACTCGGTATCCCTTGAAGAGTTAACTGTTTTAGGCACCTGAATTTTGATTGGGTGATATTACATTCTTACTAAATATCTTTCTGTATACAGTTTTAAAACATTTCATCCAAAATCTATATCCAATTTATGTTTATCAACCAAACATTTGGCTGCTTTTGTGTTTTTTTTATACAGTCCAAAATTGCTCCTTGAATGGAGATACTCTTGAAGATTCTAGATCTTAGCAAACATCTTTTTCGTCAACCAATGAAATTGTAAAATCAACTTGTTCACATATTAAATTTAAAGATCTATGAAAATGAAAACGCTAATACTTATATGAATAGAAAGTAGAGGTATGTTAATGACTCGTAAAAAAAAAATACCAGTTTGTCTCACATGTCCATTATTATTTCATAATTATCTAAATTAGAAGACAATTACCAGCCGAATTCCAATGAGTGAAAGGTCAAAAAGTAGTTTTTTGTTTATCCAGACTGTATATACATAGACAATTGTGATTGGTTAAGACTCATAATTATATGCAATAAGAACAAAATGATATTATTAAGAATACACCATAATTCATTAGAAACACAAATTAATCAAATAGTTTGCTTAATTTGACACTAGAAAATAAGAAAATCCATCTTTAAGCTATGTGAACTTAAGTTCCATACCAAGTTGCAAAGTGTGATCAGGATGAGAATTCAGTGTGAAAGGGAATACGAAATTCCTCACCTGCCTGTATGCTAATCAATTCGGACTCGTTGTACAGTTGGTGCTTATAATTTAATGCTCAAACAGATGCTGATTTTTATAGCTGAAGTAGTTACTGATTTTTTAAGTTCTGAAACGGTTAGGCTTGAATCAATAATTGTCAAATCAGTCCGGCCCAAGACTTAAACAGGGCATCGTTTTGTTGAAACATTGCTGATGAAATTTGCTGGTGTCTTGGGGATCGTTGTACGTTTTGCTTCGTTACCATTTTGGTTTGATTCAATTTCAGATTAGAAAGGGTAAATCGTCTGATAATTTACCTACCCACTACAGCACTGCCACAATAGGAGTGTTCTGGGGTCATGGCCTATATGACCCGACAGATCCTCCTATTCACAGATGAAGAACAGATGAAGCGGCGATGAAGGACAGATGAAGGACAGATGAAGAACAGATGAAGAAGTAGGGCGATTACTCCGCCCATTTTTGGTAAGTTGATCTTGAAATTTTTTAGTAGACAGACTGCTGCTCATTTAGTTTGAGTTTTGGAATCTTGGCGTCATTTGATTTCCATCTAACAAATGATACTAAATGGGTTCTAATTTGTATTGGAATGGACATGCCTCAGTTTCTCCACCCACTTTGAATAAGTTGATCTTAGGCTTACTCAACATTCCGAGGACAAACTGTAGCTCCATCAGCAACAAATTATAATTGACATTTCGTACAGATGGAAATTCCTGAAACCATATTTGTAGGAAGATCTCAATTTTGAAACTTTTTGAGGACTTTACTTCACTCATTAGATGACCAAGGACCAGCATGTTGACAAGATCTTCTTGAACCTGAGTTCTTATTCTTGTAAAAAAATAGTTTTGAATTTGTGTATTTTCACATGGATCCATATCGAGACTGCTGATGGTATCTGATTGTCACAAAATCTGGAAGGTTTGATTTGATTGTTTTGATGACTTGTATAGAACATCCCCTACCTTCTTCAGCCTCGACAGTAATTGTCGATTGAGCCAGTGTAAACCCTATTTGTACCTATTTTTTGAACTCTGTGAGGCTGGCCCAGCCGCTGTAGCTACTAGTTGGTTACGTTACTAAAACCTTGACTTTGTTTATGACTTGCTTTATGCCGTTTAACATTAAAAAATATAGAATAATTGAAGGACATCCCCTACCTTCTTCAGCCTCGACAGTAATTGTCGATTGAGCCAGTGTAAACCCTATTTGTACCTATTTTTTGAACTCTGTGAGGCTGGCCCAGCCGCTGTAGCTACTAGTTGGTTACGTTACTAAAACCTTGACTTTGTTTATGACTTGCTTTATGCCGTTTAACATTAAAAAATATAGAATAATTGAATGAAATATATCATGCATTTTTTTTTTTTAAATTTGAAAGTGAAATTGAAACGAACAGGAAAGTTGACAGTTATCATGAATCAGATATATCCTAATTATAAGTAGCGAGTAATGACCTCTTTCCATTTAAAACTAATGTATTCTCCAGAGCCAAAACTACAGTAAGTAGGAAAAGTACACTCCTGTCAAATTTTGTCCTATCATGGTCAGTTGAAAAATCATAAAAGGGGGATGGGCAATATTCATTCCTGTCATTCCTAAACTTATGCACAGCGGAATTCTTGTCTCGACAAGACATATTTTTTGGCCAATTCGAGGAATAGGTAGAGTTCGGACCTTAACACCCATCGCCGCCATCGGTTTCAAAGGTCAACAGTCACTGACGGCTTCAGCTAAATATATTCTTATAGGCCTACAGGTTAAAAGTTAAATTAACTGTGATCTGAAGCATAGTTATTTGACTGCACACTAGTTAAGGGAGATAATTACTCTTCTGCTTAGGAGGCTCATTCAGTCTTTTCTGGTAGAAATAAATATACACCTTTTTTGGAATTAGCTGTTCTATTTTTCTCTCTTCTGGTAAATTATCGCTTTTATTTTACTTAATTCTATATCAGAATGTTTATTAACTATCCATGTTAATGCTCAAAATAGGAATAGGTGTTGACAGTTCTTGTCATATGAAAACGTAGTAAATTTATCGAGTGTAGAATTGGGTCAATTTCGTATGACGTAGGCTAAAGCACTAAAACGGTGGAAAAAATTATTCATGGTTCGGTTTTCATAAGGTCATATGGATAGGGAAGGTAGGAATAAAAATTATTTTTTAAAAATATTTTATATGGGTAAGACTATCATTATGTAATGTGTAATACACGGAATACATCCTATCTGGATGAGATAAATCATTTATATTTTAAGGTTTGTATTTACTTCAGACTGTTTTGACTGTTCAGTTTTACATGTGAAGAGTATGAATCTGTGTTTAAATATTGGTATGTAATCTATCACCGGCTTATCTACTGCTAGGACAGTCCATGTCTGACGTCTCTACAGCAGGCAAAAAACATTCCGAAGATCATAAATCGAGTGCGGACTGCGGAGTGTCACTTTCGGTAGCACATACCATGCTCCATCATGACAGACTATAGTTAAGTCGAGTTTCGTTGTGATTTATAGAAGCCTGAATAATATATTTTGTCGCCTTCTTGTTGACTACCAATGTAAAAATATAAACCATCCAGTTTAATCGGATTCACCGGTTATATAAATCGTGGTTATATGGAATTCATTTGAACATTTTAGTTTTCTAGTTATTATTTCATTTCACATATAAATTTTATTTTAGTACATAATTTCATTTATTCGTCAATTTGCATTGTATGGAAATGTCCGTATATAGACTAGTCTCGATCGTATAGGACTCTGGAAGCATTTATGTAGCTGGTGCAGGTCTTGATTGATCGAGACATATTATATTATTTATAAATCTCAACCAAATGATCGGGTGTAGTCTTGTTGATCTTAGGCATAAAAGGGCACGATTGTGTCTGGATTGATGGTGAAGTACCAGTTATTTATAGCACAATCTCGTGAACTGATTATTGAACGAAATATGTAATCCTAGAAATAGAAAGTTTGTATTCAATTGACTCACATATTTGTGCAAATTATATAATGTTTTGGCAGTCATTGTTGTATTATAATGTGGCTCTATTAAAATATTGAGAAAAAAAATCATCAAACACTCCATAAAATTTTTTGAGTCGCTGGGTCGTTCGGGAAACCGGAACCATAAGTAATTTTTTCCACAGCCTAATGGTTATTTTGCTTATCATGAATATGAATGTGAGAATGAGTAGAGTCAATCTGGATGTTATGCCCTGCAAATTTCAGCTTTCAGTGCAGCATACATTGAATGGTAGGAAATGAGCAAAATTTGAGTGATCCTATTATGTAACTGTCGGTGTTAGTAATTTTTTGAATAATGCACATGACAAAGTCTAATGCCTTAACTAAGGCAGAGGCCCTATTCAGTTTTTCTGACATGTAGAGATAGTCAATGTGGATATTACTTGCATATTTTAGCTTTTCAGCCACCATGTTTAAGAGCTTAGAAATGAATTTCGATATGATGCTAATTTGAAATGGTCCTCTGCTATAATCTAGACTAGGCTACCGGTACTTAAAATCTTTGTTTTTAACCACTTGAACGTGGATGACAAAATATTTTGGGCATTACAATGTCACAGATGACGAGATATCTCGCAAAAGCACCCTGTGTTCCGCAAGAGTTCTGAGTCATACCATATTCCAAAACATTCACATTCATGTTTATGAGCCTAAAAGAATTTGCGGATGTAAGAGGGTTGTCTCCCTTTACATCATGGCGTCCAGTAACAAACGAAAATTCAATTTGGAATGAGATAAGTAATAAGTAACGCGACGATGCATCCAATCAAAAGTGATCAAGAATATAAATAAAGTTGGTAGTGCAAATTTTTTCGTTGTTTGCCGCTTTAATGAAGAAATTAAAAGTGCCATGCCTAATAATCCGATTGAATGGAAATGGGTGGAAGTCGACAATAAGCCTGTATGATTGTGAGCTAGATAACTTGAATGAAGACAGCTCTGCTCTGGACATTTTCAATGAGTTAATGTGTGAAGTGCTTTGACAGAAAATTATGTTTTTGCACGTGCAACATTCACAACAGAAAATGATTGCGATTGGTAGCCTATAGTATGTAAGCCAAAATTCAGCTTACACACCATCACAGGATATTGCGATTGATGAATCACACATGATGTTTTATGTTAGACTTGGATTCAAACAATACAATGCATCTAAGTCGGCAAGATTTGGTATAAAGTTTTTAAATTGAACCAAGCGAAGGCTGCATTTGGATATACCTGGAAGTTGAAGATATAAACCGGACATGACAGAGATTCAAGTAACTTTCCAACTAGTGCCAAAGTGATTATGGATCTCAGTAAAGGTCGATCTGGAATCGAATACAACATTTACTTTTATTACTGCTGCAATGGCTCTGATCTCTTCACTTAGCTGATTACACAGAAAACAAACATGCATGTGGGTGGAACTGTTGGTTTAAGTCATAAAAACATACCAAGAAACTAAAAACTATTTTGCTCATACTGAGAAAAACATCCATGATTTCCCAAACTAGGGCAGATATCTGAATTCTGTTCTTTTTTTACATATTAAGTATTATTGAGAGAGTCAAACTGGATTTTTATGCACCTACATGAAATGTGGAGCGTATATATTGGTGTCAACCATGTTGGTCCGTCTACAATTGCTCATAAACTTTCTACCAGGCAGAATTCTTCACAGATTTTGACGAAATTTGATTAAATTGTTTATTTTAATGGTACCTCCAAATGATGAACTCTATCGAAAGCCAAAGGACTTGAAAAATATAGAATCGAAGAATTGAAAATTTTAGCTTGTAAAAACACTTTATAAGGCCCAATTCTCAACAGATTTTAAAAATGTAACTTAATGAAATTGTTACTATCACCCAAGGATGTCGCAAATTCGAAAAAAAAAATTAAATGGGTTTATTCACTTGTTCTTGAAAACACTTTCAATTTTTATACGCCCACATTATTGGTCATATATTGTTGTCGCCCCTGTCCGTCCGTCCACAATTGGCTTGTGAACGCAATAGAGACAACAGTTTTTATCTGATTTGAATAAAATGTGGTGTGATCATTTATATTCATGAGATCTTGGACATGTTCTAATTTGACGATCTTTTTATGAACGTTTTTATACATAGAAATGTGGACGTATATTGCCGTCGCCTCTGTCCGTCGGTCCGTCAACTTTTCTTGTGAACACAATAGAGGCTATAGTTTTCAACTGATTTTAATGAAATTGGTTTGATCATTTATATTGATGAGATCTTGGTCAAGTTCGAATTTGACGATATTACGATGAACGGTTTTTGAGTTATTGCCCTTGACTTAGGGAAAACGCGTCAAAATTTGTTTGTGAACACAATAAAGACTACAGTTTTCAACTGATTTTAATGAAATTTTGTGTGATCATTTATATTGATGAGATCTTGGTCAAGTTCGAATTTGACGTTCTTTCGGTGAACGATTTTTTAGTTATTACCCTTAGGAAAAACGTATCAAAATTTGTTTGTGAACAAATTAGAGATTACAGTTTTCAATTGATTTTAATGAAACATGGTGTAATCATGTATATTGATGCGATAATTTGATGTATTTGGGTTATTGACATTAATATTAGATTTCTTTAATATGAGAAAATTCATACTTTAGTCACCAAAGACTGTTTCATCAAAATTTGGTCGTGAACACAATAGATACTACAGTTCTCATGCAATTTAAATGAAATTTGGTGTGATCATTTACATTCATGAGATCTTGGACAAGTTCAAATTTGAAGAAACTGTTTTTGAGCTATTGCCCTTGACTTATGAAAAAGGCATCAAAATTTGGTTGTGAACACAATAAGAGACTATAGTTTTCATCCAAATGAAATTTGGTGTGAAAATTTGTAATGATAAGATCTTGGACAAGTTCGAATCTGGCTATTTTTCGATGAACGGTTTTTGAGTTATTGCCCTTGACTCATGAAAAACCCGTAATTTGTTTGTGTACACAATAGAGAGTACAGTTTTCATCCGATTTAAATGAAATTTGGTATGATCATTTATAATGATGAGATCTTAGTCAAGATTAAATTTGAGAATTTTTCGATAAACAGAATTTGGGTTACTGCCCATGACTTAGTATAACACATCAAAATTTGTTAGCGATAGAGGTGACAGTTTATGTCAGAATTTTATTAGATAATGTGTGTTTGTTTAAATCAACAATATCTTGCACAAATTAGATTTTTGGTATGATATGACACAGATGGGTGACTGCCCTTGATATACTGAAAATGTATCAGGAAAGTGGGCGTATCTTGCTAGGCAACCACTTGTTTTGCTTGTAAACACTCAAGAAGGATTCAGACGAAACTTGGTGAAATCATTTATCCTAGGATGAACAATATTAAAAAACAGTAAAAAGCTGAAAATATTTAATACAAGTTATTTTTCTTATTTGATGGTATTTGATGTCAAGTTTTATTATTTCTTCCATTGGTTTGTCAACATTTATTGTGAGCAGGATAAAGACTTTAGTTTTCATCTGATTTAAATGAAACTTGGTGTGATCATTTATATTGTTGAGATCTTGGACTAGTTGAATTTGATTTTTTTCTTGATTGAAGGTTTTTGAGTTATTGCCCTTGACAAGTCAAAATTTGTTAGTGAGCACAAAGGAGACTACAGTTTTGATCCGATTTTAATGAAATTTGGTGTGATCATTTATCATGATTAGGTCTTGGTCATTAAAATTTGACGATTTTTTCGATAAACCGATTATTTGTTTCGGGGGCACAATAGAAGCTTCAATTTTAGATTGATATTAATGAAATATGGTGTGATGATATAACAGTTTTGAGTTATTGCCTTTGACATAGTTAAACCTTGTCAAAATTGTTCAGTTTCTACAATAAAAACGAAAGACCTCAAACAATTTGGATGAAAATTGGTCTGATTATTATGAGATATTGGATAATTACAAATTTGATTTTTTGGTGAACCATTTTTGAGTTACTGTCCTTGACTTGGTAAAAACACGTCAAAATTTTTTTGTTAGCACAATAGAAGCTACAATTTTAAATCGATTGCAACTTGGGGTGATCATTGGAATTGAAGTTCTTGAGTAAGGAAATGATTGTTTTGGAATTTTGACAGATTAATCATTATGATTTATGCTGCTCTTAATTGAATCTAACTATTAAACACATCTGCTGTGTGGGTGTTTGGCATCCTTGAATTAGGTAACAACTATGTAAACTAGAATCCTTTTTACCAGCTGGTTTTTGGATAATAGATGAATAAAGAGCAAAGATTAAGATTGAACATATGAATGAAATGAATGAATGAAACATAGTGACAAGCAGGTTACTGTACTATCAAAGGCTCAATGATATCTGACATGTGAACACTTGATAAATCGAATACCAAACATGGTGACAAGAGTAACAGTCTACTGTAGGAAAGGTCCAATGATATCGGACTCGTACACACTTGATAAATCTACGACTTCTGGCAACAGGCTACTGAATCAAATGTTAAATGATGTCGGACTCTTGATCCCTTGATAAAAACAAAATTAATTGCCACTGGCTACTGCATCAAAGGTTCAATGATGTCAGACTCTTAATCACTTGATTAATCCAGATTGGTTGCCACTGGCTACTGCATCAAAGGTTCAATGATATCAAACTCTTCTTAAGCACTTGATAAATCTAGACTTATGGCAACTGGCTTAAAAGGTTCAATGGTGTCGGACTCATAAAAACTTGATATATCCAGGCTATCTATTGACACCTGCTTTAATTGAATTAAACTGTTTATTTTCAGCCGTCAGGTCTGCGGGAACTCAATAGCTGTCTTTACTATTGGGTTTGACATACACCACACACAGTTAGATGATCAACGTAGCACGGTCAGTATACAAAGTTTTATAAATTCCACTTTGGCGTCACAAATGTCTATCAGTCTGTGAAAACTTCAGAAGGCAAGATTCTTGATGGATTTTGACAAAACTTGGTGTGTTTATTATCTTTGATTGATGGACACTATTGAAGATAAAAAATATGAGTTATTGCCCTTGTGTTTGAAGTGTTCAATTGTAGCTTGTAAGTACTTAAAACAGATTTATACCAAATTATCAATATTTGAAAGACAAAAAAGTTATGTATGACGAATGGTTGAATATTTGACACTGGTGATTGTTACTATTCTTCCAAATATTTTAATTTGAAAATAAAGCTGCCAGTGGGCATATATTATCTTGCCAAGAAATCTTTGATGAGTTGCAGTACCTATTAATTAAGCTTTATACTGTAAAACCTGATTTCCCTTTGTTAATGATACAGGTGGGTGGGGCGGATACGGAAAAAGTTTCTAGTTGTTCGGACGTGTCAATAAACCAAGGCCCTGTGTGCTACAGACAGTGAATGTTAAAAAAACCCTTAACAGTTCGAAAATGAGCTGACTATTGAAATCTGTGTACGTCCAGAATAATCTGTGTTAGAAAGATGACTGCCATTTACAGAAAAGACATACCGCTTTATAGAAAAAGAAATGCCCAGTTTGAGGTATTTTTGAAGGAATTAGCATACATTTTTATCACTTCTGAAGACTATTTACATATATACAAAAAAAAATCACCATAATTAAAATGTTGTTTCTCTTCCAGGGTTCCAAGAACAAAGTAGCTGGTCTTTAGCTACAACAGGACATTTAAACTGTGAGGTCAATTAGATTATGGTGGAGCACAAATGTCCCAAAGGCGACTCTTGGAACAAAGCTAGGTAAGGATATTTGAAATATTTCATATGGTATGATATAGCAATACAAGTCAAATTGTTTATACTGTATTTTTCAAAGTAAGAAAGGAATATGAAAAAGATTTTATTTTGTGCATTTATTTGCACTATTTTAATTTCCAAGCTAAAAAAGTGGCTTTCATATGCAACCAAAGGTATCAAATTTTGAATTGAATTATTTAAAACTTGGAATGTTTAAAGGGATTGTAAAGATTGTTCATAGGTATCGGGGACACTGATAGCATCAATTTGCACAATTCCAATTTTCAATCAGACTTTTGTTGTTCCCCAATAAACATAATTGTTGGTAAATCTGCTGTTGTATGAACTGCTTTTGAATTGTCCTTAATCCAAACGAAAAAATTTACCAAATTTTTATAGACTTGGTATTCATATGTTTGAAATATTTATAATTTTAGGTGTAAACAGATAGAACTTCACTACATGGAATTAAAGTGCTTATGGTGTGGCACAGAAGTTCGCAAGGCAAGTGTACTTAAATGCAAAATGCTTTCCTTATCCCTGATAATTTAGACTCCTCGATCTTTTGCCTGTCTAAAATAAATTTATGCTTGAAGGGGGTAACAACTTGGGAACTGTGTAAACTGCTATAAGGTGGCTGTGAGCTCAAATTTTCTTTAAGGTTTATAAACTTATGATGCCACACCTGCTTCTGCTTCCAAAATTCAAACCTGTGTCACTTTTAAATATCACTTGGATTTCTGAAATGTCACTTGGTACCATTTACTTATCAGTACAAGATTAAAGAAGGGTTAGAGTGGCCAAGGTCTTGAGAATTCAGCCAAACCAAATAAGCTGTTTGACCAGTGAACAACTTTGAATGAATATTTCCATTCAATGAAATTTTTTTATTTAAGAAGATTGACAACATTTATATGTGCTTGACTTTAAAGAAAAAATTAAGTATATTTTGTGTCTGATTTTAGGTTAGAAAGGGTAAATCGTGTGGTAATTTACCTGCCCGCAATAGCACTGCCGCGATAGGAGTGTTCTGGTGTCATGGCCTGTATGACTCTCCAGACCTCCTATTCACAGATGAAGAGGAACAGATGAAGAGGAACAGATTGGGCGATTCCTCCACCCATTTTTTGTAAGTTTATCATAGATCTTGATGTTTTGAAATTATATTACCATGATATTATTAGCTGTGTGAATTTTCAGAAATATATATCAATTTGCAAAATTTAAGTGGATTCCGTGTTTCATGGCTCAATAACCATGCCTAATAAACAGGAAATAAATAGAATATGTCCTCAGATACTAAATTATATGGTATTTTGACTCCATACAATGTTTGTCTTTTTTTGCAGCCGTCAGCGGGAACTCGATAGTGGTCTTTACTATTGGGTTTGACATACACCACGTACAGTTAGATGATCAACATAGCACGGTCAGTACCTACCTACATATTTCAATTTCAATCACTATTACTGTTCTGTGAAATTATGTGAAACCCACATTGAAAAATTCTTGCTCATTTTCTGTATCCCTTGAAGGTGTACTGGAGCATTAATCTTGAAAACTTAACTTACGATGATTTTGGTGTTCCAGTCATCTGATTGCTCTCTAAAAATCCATTTCATATACAAGTCCCCTGTTGTGGAATGAAAAAGCAAAAACTACCCTGGTATCTTTCTCTCTGAAATGGGTGAATATTTGATAATTCCATTGGCAAAAGGGTTTTACAAGTGGGAAAAGCATGACTTGCCTGGCTAATGACAGATACCACAGTAAAAAGCTTTAATTCAAAAAGACATTTAGTCTTGGACTCAAAAGCTTAAAACTAATCAATTCAAGAGTGATTTTTTTCTGAAACCTCCAGATAAGGCAATGGACTTATTTTTCTAGTCTTTGGTCTGAAGTATTTATTACTGTTTGCACATAACTTTCCAAACCTACTTTTAAAATAAGAATCTTTACTTTTAGGGTTCCAAGAACAAAGGAGCTGGTCTTTAGCTTCAACAGGACATTACACTTGGAGGTCAATAAGGTTATGGTGGAGCACAAATGTCCTAAAAGCGGCTCTTGGAACGAAGCCAGGTACGGATATTTTAATAGCTATCTCGGATATGATGTTGCCATACAAGTCATTATAAACACATTGTAAATATTACATTTAGAAAACCTTACAACACAAAACAAAATTTTCATATGTGTCTTCTAGCTGGTCTTCGGCCAGATCTATTGAAATTGATCTAATGACCACCATTGTTGGGACATAACTAAACAAGCCTCCTGTAAAGTTCCCGACACTTTTACACGCTTGTTACTGAGTAAAAGACTGTTCCATAGAATCCATCAACTGTTTGCATTTATGTATTTGTTGAATAATTTCATTTGTGCCATATCAAAGAATTAAGTTCTATATTTTTAATTTTAGGTGTAAACAGTTAGAGTTTCATTATACAGAAGTCAAGTGCTTATGGTGTGGCACAGAAGCTCGCAAGGCAAGTTTGTTTAAGAATATTTGATCTGTAATTTCAAACCATTTTGATATTCTTACTTTGAAATATCTTGCAACACTTTGCTTGTCTGATACAGTTTTGTGAATCATGTTATTTTAATATAAACAATTACATGGTATTTATATGAGTAAACAGCCAATCAAGACCCTAAAGAATGATGATGCCAAATTGTGGTCTATAATTTAAGGGTATTTCGTGGCCACTCTCACATTGTTGTAAAAAATTACATAAAATGGTAGTCATCTAATTATTTGCAATTATGTATTTATATTTTTCAGGTTTGAAAGGGTAAATCGTCTGGTAATTTACCTACCCGCAATAGCACTGCCACAATAGGAGTGTTCTGAGGTCATGGCCTGTATGACTTTTCAGACCTCCTATTCACAGATGAAGAGGAACAGATGAAGGGGAACAGAAGAAGAACAGATGAAGCGGCGCCTACAGAACAGACGAAGAACAGAAAGAAGTATGAAGAACAAGTGAAGAATGCTGAAGAAATGATCAACAGATCAAAGAGTACTCAATAAGAAGAACCAAGTCTACATATGAAAAGCCATGGGTATGTTACAAGGGATTTAGTGAACATTGTCATCTTAATTTTTAAAATGAAATCGGACATAAGACTTGAATGACATTTAGAAATGAGGCGTACATATAACAGAAACAAGGCATTATTATGGATTTAACATATTTCTTTAATAAACTAATTAAACAGATAAGGTTTCAAACAATGTATTTTCATCAGAATAAAAATCCTAACAAAACATATTACAAGTAAGAATAATAAAGAGATTACCAGTGTAAAGGGTAATAAAATTAATAATGAGAAGTCTAAATAAGAGAGCATAAGCTTTTTATCCAAAGTGAGTTACAATTTAGGAAATAAATGACTTAAATGGTTACCAATTATACATTTTGTTATGTTTTATTCCATCATTATTTCATCTGATGATGGCACATGTAAATTGTGCTGAAAGTTGAAACATTATGTGTTTAATTAGTTTATCTAAGAAGTGTGCTAATTCCATAATATTGCCTTGTGTTTGGTGAAAATCTGACTTGGTTCTTCTACAACTGAAGTATGGTTATATGATTGACTGGCATTTTCCAAAATGAAATCTTGCATTTAGTTCTTCTACCATTCAAGGCTGTGCCCGCATATGCATATCAGTAATCACATAGTTTCAAAGGAATACTACCTTTTAGAATGAACATAGAATTTAGATTCTCAAATTTGGCCTATAAGTGTATGTATTCATCAGTGGGGTGAAAGTTTAGGCCTTGAATATAGATGCCGGTTTTTCTAATTCGATGCTTCTTTGTAAGTCCCACCAAAGTGCATGAAAGTGGCTTCCATGCTCTTTTGAAAATTGCGAAAAAGTGCCAAGAAATTTTGGTTTTCGTTCAGATGTTGACGCTTCAAAGTTGGGATCCAAAAAAGTGAAATTAGCAAGATACCATAGGAAAATCTATGTATGTTGTTCAATAATTACATAGAGTAATAATTACCAATGCATTTATCTGCTGTTTATTCTAAGAAGTGGTATTTCTTTAAAAAAGCAAGTTCAAAATAAATAGTTGCGTTGACTAGATGAATATTTGAGCTATGGCTTATTTACATAATTCCTTTCTTATTTCAGCTGAAGAGCTCACAAGAAGATGGTGTTTCTGCATTTGGTGTTTCTGCATTGATTAGGTGTTTCTGCATTGATTTGATGTTTCTGCATTGATTAGGTGTTTCTGCATTGATTTGATGTTTCTGCATTGATTTGATGTTTCTGCATTATATAAGTTCTGCTTCCAGCGACTGGATTTTACTAGTGCCTTTAGAATTAACTTTCTCCTTGCCCTAGAATAAGTCATCTTTCCTCAGTATTCTATTCGACTCAGCTGTAAATGGGTATGGATAATCTGAGTAAAATCATTGCCAAGAATTTTGGTCAAGGAACAGCTGTTAGACAGGATCTTTTGAATCTAAGCTGTCCTTGTAAAAATCTTTCTTTCTATCTATCAGTAGGCTGACTAACCTTTCTGCAACTGAGATCTGGCCATGTTTCTCAAAAAAATCTCACAATCAATATTTGTCTAAGTATGGTATTTCTCAGTGTAAAATTCCACACTTATGACAAATTTCTATTGAAAGATTTTTTGAGAAACGGGCCACGTATTTCTGCTTTCATTCGGTGTTTCTGCACCTTTTACTAGATACCAGTCAATCATACCAAGATTACCTTTCAACTACCAATAAATAAGAATTGCCATGATACAAAGACCATCAACAATTATTTGGATGGCTGCTTAATGGCTTTCATTTCTTTTTCGGTTTGGATTTCAGCTTTATTGTTTGTATTCCTGTTTTTTGATTTGGGGTATTTTGCAATTTACAGCTTTGAAAGTTCAGGTCAAAGTTGGCAGTTAAGGTCAAATTGAGTATATGAGGTCAAATGTCAAAGATGGTGGTTGGGGTCAAAAGTCAATGATAGTTGTTGAGGTCAAAGGTCAAAGATGGTGGTTGAGGTCAAGGGTCAAAGTTGATATTTGAGTTCAAGGGTCAAAGTTGATATTTGAGTTCAAGGGTCAAAGTTAGTGTTCGAGTTCAGGGGTCAAATTTGGTCGTTGAGGTCAATGTTTTCCTTTCAGGTTATGGTGGTATGGATGAAGGGAAGGTTATCAGATGAGAAGAAGCATGCATGCAGATAAAGAAACCGCAGGTAAAGTCATCTTAATATTTTCATTTTACCAGCAGATATGAAATGATGTCATACTTGCAATTGTGTTCAATGAGGGAAATTTTGCAGGATATGAGGATTTCAATTTCCACCAGTCAAGGATGTGACAAGCCTTTAGCACACAGGGCCTTAGTTTATTGTATCTAGACCCTTTTACATACCGACGCCTCTGACTTGACATCATAGAAACTTCAAAGGTATTGCCTCAACCTTATCTGAAAGTGAAGCAACCAAGCATCAAACTCACTGAGCCAGGCGGCTTCCTGCCAGCTGATAAAGCCATGGCACTTTTTCAATATTTTTAAGGTAATTTTTTGATATTTTTTTTTGTTTTTCAGATAACGGTGGAAGAGTGATGGTTTTCATTTTTGGTTTTTTGGGTTTTTTGTTTTGGCTTGACTTTCTGTCATATTTTCTTGGCGTCCTGCATTAGTTTGTTCGGATGTTTGCTTTTTTGTCCATGACTTTTGTTAAGTTGTGTTGGTTTTGGTTTTTTTGGATCATGAACCGGTAGATTTAGAAGTTAAGTTAGTTTCAATTTCAATTGGGGAAGGGGGAGTGTAATGATGCTGTTCTATTTCAGAAATTGGTATTTTTATAGTCCAGAAATAAAAAATTCTCTGTTGGCTTGTGGATATGTGGGATTGGCATGTAGGAATTCTTTCTGGAACTTGATCTTGAGGTTAAGTATTAATTTTTCTTTTTAGCTTTTTCTTTTTTATGATTTTCTAAATCAGATATGGGTATTTATTGTGTCAGGGGATGTTCAGATGGGACAAAATACCTATGCCACATGTGATACAGTCTGAGAACTCAACAGTGTAAAATCCAAAAAACAGACAAATGTAAAGAAATATGGTTTATGAGTTTTTGTAAAATATTTTAGAAATCTTGCATACTGACCCTTTAATATATATGGTATTTTAATTATTATTAGATTACTTTTTGGTTTATTGAGATAAGAAGATATCGGATTATGGTGTTGGTGTATGGTGTCAGATAATGGTGTTAGAGTATGGTGTCAGATAATGGTGTTAGAGTATGGTGTCAGATAATGGTGTTGCTGTATGGTATCGGATAATGGTGTCGGTGTATGGGTTTAGATTATGGTGTTGGAGTATGGTTTCAGATAATGTTGTTATTATGGTCTAAAAAGGTGAAGAAAATAAGTTTGAATCTTAAAATATCGGGAGATTTTTTTTAAATAACTAAATTTTACAGAACGCTAGCCTAATGTAGATTGGAATCTTTACAGGCGTTGATTAACTTTTGATTGACCGACCTGAAATTAATTTCATTGCGCACAGTCACTTTTTTGAGTTTGAGATTCGACATCGAATATGTAAGTTCAGAAGTACTAGAACTGTACAAAATTTGCAAATAAGAAAAATTCAAAGTACCTATGTTAATCTATGGAAACCTTATTCCCTGATTTTTTTTATTGCAGTTAAGGGTGATATAGATAACAGTTTAAGGGTAGGCAGGGAGTAATCCTGCAGGGAGCTCATCGTCCCTGTCCTGCCGAGATGGATTGATTGGTGTGTAGGGCAAGAAATTTGGAACAATCTCTTCGGGCATATAAAACAGAAGTAAGTCACTCTAAAGAAATGAAGAAACAGCAATTTTTAAAAGTATAACAAATGGATCAGCAGGTCCTTCAGATTATAACATTTGACCAACATCTACTTGACTACCAAACAAATGTAAAGATTCTGATGCTCTAAACAGTTGTGCTACAGCCTGTCCTCGAACCTTTCGCCTTTTGCAGCAATGGGGTCATAACTTAAACCTTTGCAATGATTACTTGTACAGTTTAGTTTAGCAGAGTTTATGTATACAATCTAATATTAGATTTACCTCTTAGCATTCAAAGCAAGCAAGACAAGATAGTTACTCTTGTTTTGGCTTCTCTTTGTCAATGATGCAGGGTAGATGGGCTAACATGGAAAAATAGTTAATTCTTTTCATTGGGCAATAAACTTAGACCCTGTTTGCTATAGGTTGTACACCTTAAGGATCCCTAAAGAGCTGGATTGGAAAGTATTTAGTATGCAATCCCGGCAAAATTTCCCTCGTTGTACACCACAGAGCAGGAAAGGTTTTCAAGGCGAAAAGTCAAGCTGGCTATTAAACATTTAGGATGAGCAGTAAAATTTTGTTGTGTTTTTCAGATATGGGTTGGTATGAATGAAATGGTTTTTACTGAGAACATATATCTGGTTGTCAAGATAGCTTTGTCCAGGTCAACTAGCTGCTCTATGTGTTGTTATAGTTAAATACTCAGTTTTCTTTCTTGTTTTGTAACAGAGCTCTTATAATCTTTTATCGAGACTATTATGTCTGATATTTTAGTCTAAAAGTTGGTTTAAAGAGCATGTTTTAAGAATAAAGGCATATACATGTAATGGGTTAATTATGTTATGTTCTAAAGGACAATTGGAGAAACACATTCAATAAATGTGTGTAGAGCTATAAGTAAAGATTTCTATTATTATTTTTCAGTCAATCTTACACTGAGTGTTACGACTAAAGTTATAGAAACAATAGATATAAAGATAGATGATACATAGAGACTTGTAGTTATATTCTGAAGAAAGAAAGAAAGAATGAATGAATGAATGAAAGGAGAGATTGCTCAAGATATTGGATTGTATTGATAACGCGTCATGACATTTAAGATCGTTTTGATTACGAAACGAGTGAAATAATACTGTTAATGTTTTTGGACATTTCTATCAAGGTCACAGTGACCAGAAGACCTTGTGTTTGAAATCCTTACATGGAAATGATAATGTAGGAAGATTTGTCTGCTGCCCTGATTGTGTGGAATCATCATGCAGCAATAATGTTTGATTAGAGTGGTCTCAAGTTACATTGGCTATGTCTTTGACTGTTATTATTGTGAGAATTGTTACTAATGAAATAAATTGCTTTATCTAACCAATTCTTATTTTCTAGTTGAATTTTTGCATGTTGCATGTTGAGGCCACAACACTTTTTCACTTGATTTGATCACGCTTTTTTTTTGGCTTTGCTGACTGCAGTTTGGTAAATTGGCCCAACTTTTTTTTAAAATGAGGTGTTGTAAACGTTGTATGGGGGACACAGATAGCATCATTTGACTGCTTTCAGTGTAACACAACAAGGTTGCAAAACCACAGTACAATTCCTTAGGAGGATTTTGGCGTATATGTTAGATCTGAACGAAGGGTTGCATGATTTTGGCCAGAGCTTTTTGGCTGAGCCCTCAAATTCTGGTTGCCAGATTAGTGGTAGACCTGAGCGAGATGAGTATTGCAAGGCATGGAACGAACTTCGAAATCACTTATAAATTTGCCAGCAAACAGATGTACACCCACACAATGGAACAATTGATGGAAGCTGTCACTGTCATAATATCTTTTCAGAATGAAAAATATATATTACTTTCTCTTCCAAAGTAACTTTAGATGTATTCTCCGGCTTCCTACACTAGAAAATTTTCCGGGGGAGCTGCCTGAACAGTAGACGGGAGATATTGTGCAATGAAGGAAATTTTGACGAGAAAATCTAAATTTCATTGCATATTTTTTTGTCAGCATTTGTTGATCTTCTGGGTTAAATTTGAATGTCGCCCCGCAGTATGCCAGGCACTATATCCTTCAGATCGGTACTAAGGAAAGAGAATCCCCTGATGCCATGTGTTGTGAAGCTCAAAAGAAATGCGACACTTCCAGAACAATTTATGTTCTAAGGGAGAAAACTCAATTTAACTTTGACTAAAGACTGCAGTTAAATCTGCCAACAATGCTTGGTGTGTTCACTGTTATGTACACTGTGTTTAGTTACAAGGATCAGTTACTCGAGGCATGGGCCATGGAATTATATTCAATTTTGTGGGGAATTTGAAAGGAGCTACTGAAAGATTTTGTGCTAAAAATTATAGAAGACTAGTAAATCCAAAAATGATCGTAAAACAAGCAGTAGCGTTTTTACTTAGGGTTCAAAGGGCGGGCATTCTCCCTCAGAACAGAGGTTTGCCCCTCCCCCTCCCCCACTTTCAAATTTTGATTATTAGATATTAGGAAAGTATTGTATGTGTCCTTGGCAATTCTGGAGCCAGTACTCGCCCCTCACCTCACCTAATGATACATACAAAATCTACTGAACACATTGTTATTGATCGCATTTTACTGCTTGAGAATATTCACCCACTTACAAAATAAACAAACAATAACAAATACTCATGCACGTGAAATATTCAAGGTCATTTGAGATCAAATCACTTGACAAAACAAACACACACACAAAATCTTTCAAGATGTCCGGACATGAATTGGAATAATATATACTTTTTCAAGGTAAATAGACTATAATATATCATTCTTTTATTATTTTGTCATACATTGATATCTTTACTTGTTTAGGGGTGGACATTGTACTCATTTCATCTCTATAAAAGTGGATTTGGTTGACGTGTGAATAACAATTTGAATAAGTACGTCTTCATATCATTGCCCTCCTTGCGATAACATAAAATGGCTAATATCAGTATGGAATATACTTGCAAACTTGTATGATATCGTTTCATGATTTACATACAATTCGCGCATTTAAAACTTATATTAAGTTATATATGAATAGTCTGTCCAGAATGTAGGCCATTTTTACATGATATTTCCCAGAGAGGTTTGTTTATTTCAAATGTAAAATTTTCACAAAATATATTTCTATGTACCCGAAGACATTAAAAAACACATCATAATTCCCTTCAAGAAATCTCCCGTAAAAACGCCTTTCATTACACACTGAATAAATTGAAGAAAAAAACATACATGTATTTCTTAATAATAATTAATTAATCAATTAATTAATTAAATCGGTTGAAATATTCATCAACCCCAAAAACATCCACGTTTGGGGTAAATAATATACCCCAGGGCAGTAAACATACATGAATGGTGGTCATTTTACATTCAATTTCTATTGTCTGAGCAAGTTCGTATGTATATTGAATTTTGACATCTTTTTCTGTTGAAATTTTTTAGAGGGAAGTGTGATTCTTACGAAAAATTATATATTTATCAACGTAAAGTCATTCTATCAGATTATCAGTACTGTTTCGAAGCGTACAATCAAATCCACCTTACTAAAATAGACAAAAGTCGATATACCAACGAAATTTATCAGACAATAGAAGGGGAGTTATTTCAAATGTAAAATTCTCAAATCCCAAAAATTGCACAATTTTCTTCAAAGGTTTCCTGTAATATCGTCCAACATTACAGACTGAAAATTCTTAAAAAAAAGTTATTTCTATCCACCCGAAAACAGTCGGAAAAAATAAAGTTTCCTTCAAGACATTAACCCTAAAAATGTGCCACATTGCACACTGAAAATTTTCATAATTTAATAATAATTTTTTCATCGGTTTTAATATTCTTCCAACCACAGACAATCCACGTGTGAGAAATGTGTGCCCCCAGGGAGCAAAGGGTTAAAATTGTTGTTTCCATAGACTTTACACTTGGGATAAAACACATTAGCTCTCCCTTCCATATGTTAATGAATTTATATGTAATAATATATCAAGGAAAGGGAAAAATAAAGATATAAACAGGGTTTCAATCGCCCCTTACACTTCAATCGTCTGCTATATTATATTTCCTAAACCCAAATTTATCCCGATAGATATATTCCGATATTGTTGTAAAAACTTTGAATTACTGCAAATTTCAACCAATTAGATGATATCTAGAAGAAAAAGGTTTTTATTCGATTTACCCTGAAAATCCAATATTTTAGGCAATCACAGAAAAAATCTGGACAGAGGTTCACTCATTTTACGGTAATCTCGATTGCATCATTCGGGTTTTCTCGGATATTTTCGCAAGGACCTCAGTCTTGAATACATGGACGAGCTTTGTAATCTCATTGCGAAAAATATCACTAATCCCGATAACAACACTCGGGAGTTCTCGGACATTTTTGCAAAGACCTCTGTCTTGAATACATGGTCGAGTTTTCAAATCCGTTTGCGGAAAAATATTAGTGATCCCGATTACACCACTCGTGATTTCTTGGGAAATTTTGTATTGCCGTGAAAGCCTCTGTCTTGAATTAAGGGACGAGCTCATTATCACTATTCGTGGAAAGCACCAGAAAATCCCGATTACATAAAGACTTCAGAACACAATCATGTTGACGTGCTTAAACAGAGTTCAGTGCCTTTAATTACTAATTCACCTTGTTCTGTTCAAACAATCTTTTCCGCTATGTCTTGTGCAGTTTCTGCAAGTCTTTCAGAACTTTCAGGACGTACCGTGTGAGGATTTTCCCATCACCTAAAGGATCATATAAGCGCCAATTTCTGTTGCTTTGAAAAGTCCTATGTATTACCACTTTATTGCAAGACTCCCAATTTTCAATAGAAACATTTGATGATTTTACATTTAAAATCAACACACAGCAAAGTTTACTGTGAAAATGAATCGCAATTTCGATTGGGAATTCTCCTTTGTAAAATCAAATTTCCACATACCACTTTTAAATAGGTTAAAGTAGGTCGTAAAACTCCATTCATTTCATTTTTTTATTTTTTGAATAGGTTACAATACATTCCCATTTTATTTGGTCGTGAGCACCATGTAATCCGATTTTAATTCAACTCTGAATACTATAACTACTTTAACTACTTTAAACTATATCGGATTTTAATGGAACTATATATATAGAAAAAAAGTTTTTATGTACAGGCCGTATTCGTCAATCATCTGTTATATAAAAACACAATTTCTCATTAGAAAGACCAAACGCAACAGTAGCGACTCCGGTCTCCTAGAACGTGGGGTAAAAGCAGGAGGGGGAGGGGAGGGGGGGAAGGGGGTCTCTTGGGGTTGAAATTCCAAGCCGGGGGTCTAAGGGGTTAAATTCTACACCCCTAGAAAAAAACTAATTTTCTGAGACACTTAATGCGATTGGCGAATAACACATTTCTTAGAAACGAAGCAGGTGTGCAATAGGGGAAACAATCTATTTTTATGGATGGTCGGTTGCTCTATCCACTCCGCTTCCGACTTAAATACTCATGAATCATCAAAACTACAACTACTCAAACACATTAATTGATATACATAATATGTTATACACGTATTACAATACATTTATAGAAATAGAAATGTTAAAACAGAACCTTAAAAAACACGCGATCTTCAGATAACTGACCTATTTTAGGCGTGCGTTCCTAGATAAGATGGACAAATAGAATCCTCATGCCTACACATCGAAACAAATCCTTTTATATGTAGCTTCGATTGCAACCACGAGTATATTTTGTGTTGTGAATAAAAAGATTGCATCTAAATTGTCGGTTTGAAGGTATGATTATAAGCCGAGAATTCTAAGGTTCGTTGAATCCTACTTTTAGACATAAAAATATAATTAACAGTATATAGTTATAATTCTGAATAGTTTAGGGCTAAATTCAGTTGGTAAGCACCCTAAAAATTATGAAATTCGGGTTAACATAAAAAAAATAAATTGAATTAATAATATATCACAATGTCACAAATTTGGAGTCAAAAAGTTAGAATGATATAATTTTATTTAATTTTTTCACTGAGTTGCTGCAAATTTAAGGCGATCACCATAAAGATTTGAAGAAAATCAGTTTTTGATATGTTTTTCCTGGTTAAACCATGATTTTAGGCAATTACGATAAAAATGTGGACAGAGGTTGAGTCAGTTTACGGTAATCCTGATTACATCATTCGGGTTTTCTTGTCAATTTTCGGAAAAACCTCTGTATTGAATTAACGAGCCTGCCTATCCAATAACGGAAAATATCAGTAATCCCGATTGAAATCACTCGGGATTTCTCGGTAATTTTCGGAAGGACCTCTGTCTTGAATACATGGTCGAGCTTTCCAATCCGTTTACGGAAAATATCAATAGTCCCGATTACAACACTCGGGATATCTTTGGAAGTATTGTATTGCTGCTTAGACCTCTGTCTTGAATTAAGTGAAGAGCTCATAATTACTGTTCGCGGAAAATACCAGATAATCCCGATTACATGAAGGCTCCAGAACACAACTAAATAAATCATTTTGACGTGCTTAAATAGAGTTCCGTGCCTTTAATGACAATTTCATCTATCTCACTTTGTTCCGTTCACACGGGTGTTGTATCCAGCCCTTTGCACTCTGTCTAATTGTGCAATTACTGCAAGTCCCTCGGAATTTGCAAGACGTACATTGTGAAGTGTCCTTTTTAACGGAAATAAACCTTGCCTGTCTTGGTTTTTTTAGAACTATAAGCGTCCAACATGTCGACAAAAAGGATTTGTGTAGTTAGTCCAAAATCTGAGGTACTCGGAATACAAGATTAAGCGCTGTAGTGAACATAAGGAATTATTGAATCAGAAAAGTGTTACGTTTATTGACACCATAATTGTAAAGAGTATGACCAAAAATAATTTAGTTTTTATCATATTCAGTTTTTTTCAATCTGGACAGTAGCCCCCACCCGAAGGTTTCATCTTGACCTATGCCGAGACTAAACCCTGACCCCCCCAGGTTAGCGAGCAAGTGTCTGGGTGTCATCTTGTTTTCTGTTACGTTGCTTTATCATTCGAATGTGTTCATTCGATGACTTGACCTATCGTTTTCTTTTTATAAAAACAGTACTACAAAGTTGTTAGTTGTGTCACTGTATAGATAGTCCGAGATGCCATACATCAAAGGTTCCTACTCGAAACTATTCAAATGAAACAAAAACGACTTTAGCTTATTCGCTTATTATTATTTGGTATATAAGTTGGTAATACAAGGTTTTTCAATATCGGAATATTTTTAAAATTTGACTACAAAGTGACTTAGATAATGAGCGATACACAATATTAGTCTTGATTACGGATTATATTGTCATTAAAATTATACTCCTTTGACCACCTTGATTCTTTAGATCAATGCTGCACGTGCCAGATGAAGAAGGTGATGTGAATTTCATTTTGTTACAGAACGAATTCTGTGTATGTATCGTTAGAAAAGCAGTTTTAATAACGGTAAGATATTGAAAACATCTCTGAACATTTTTGAGACTTTTGTCCAATTAATTTCTCTTGAATTTATTCACTATTGTAACAAATTCAGTAACATTTTCAATTTCACAAATGTATAGTCTGAAATATTCTGTACTTCGTCGTGCTTAGTCCTACTTTTCCCAATTGTTGCCATTTCTTTTTCATTCATTCAGTCACTCATACAATCATTCATTTAATCATCCACTCATCCACTCATCCACTAATTGTTATTTTACTTCATTCATTCATTCATTTCATTTATTCAATCGGATTTTTGTATCTAAATAAAGTGCCACCAACATGAAGTAAGCCAATGTCAAGCTCTTACGATTTGTCTTTAATGATTGGTGGTGTGAGCCCTCTTTGATAATTCTGTTCCCCTACACATCCCCTCCTCCCAATTATTTCTTAAAACAAACAACTGCCCAGAAATTCAGCTCCTGTAAATTCGATATATCAATATTTTTAGTTGCACATATACATTGTTATTGCTATTCGTCTTGAATGTGAAGGCATAATTTTGTCAGACAGAAAGTGGGAACGATGAAAGAAAATCCATACAAAAGATCGAAAACTTCTTTCAACTCCTTTATAACAAAGTGTACAACATGAATGATTGATTAAGACCACTACAAATCACAGTTTGTATGCCCCTTTTTTCATCATTCATGGTTAAATGTCAAATTTGGGAAGACAACATTATGCCGAATTTGACCTTAAACCATGAATGATGAAAAAAGGGCATACAAACTATACAAAATGAATGATTGATTAATACCACTACAAATCACTCGAAATTGAAAGTGACCCCCTTCCCTTAACTCCCTCATATACTCTGCTTATAAAAAATTACACTTTTTTATAGGACAGTAGGCCACATCATTGTGAACTTTTCTTTTGGAGAAAACCTGTGTATTGAACAAATGCAGTTTTATAAAATTAATTCATTTATTCACCTAAATTTTTGCAAAAATAATTGAATTCATTTCCAGCTGTCTGATGAGGATTTTATATCCGAAACCCACGTAAATAGAATGAGAGGAGCTCTTTTTAATTCATTATCATGAAGTTCAACTTCAATTAATTTGTTTTATTTAAATTGACAGTGATATGGTTGGTTGTGAAGGCTTAATTGTGTGGTTTTGAAAAAAAAGTCAGGAAAGTCAGGAAAAACTACTTACCAATAGGCAAGTTATGTTCTGTTTTTGAAATTTAACTATGTTCCCCTGTCAGTGACTTTAGAAAGAGCGTCTAGTCGATCCGATTAATCCCCGTATGATGCAGGCTTTGTGCAGTCACGTTCCCTATTTAAGGATATAAATCGAAAAATCGATGGCACTGTCATGGCAAAAGCACTTCTGTTGCAGTATTACTATAAAAATATATTTCATTTTATTCCATTTTTGTGGTGATATGGAATGGATGTTTGAAACTACATGTTTTAAAGAAATTATGTTAACTGAATGTCACAGTTTTACAGAAGGTAAGCCAACTACACATATCTATACTTTTGAAGTTCTTCCAAAAACATTTATCTTTGAGTGCAGTATTACCATTAAAATATATTTTATTTTATTTCATTTTTGCGGTAATATGCAATGGAGGTTTGAAACTATATGTTTTAAAGAAATTATGTTAACTGAATGTCACAGTTTTACAGAAGGTAAGCCAACTACACATATCTATACTTTTGAAGTTCGTCCAAAAACATTTATCTTTGAGTGCAGTATTACCATTAAAATATATT
>NW_008709213.1:49232-50358 GCF_000327385.1 Lottia gigantea
TATTTTCCATAAGAAAGAAAATATCTAAGTTACATGTAAGACTCAAAGCAAAAATCCATTGAAAATTTGTGTTGAGATACGCTACTTTGAGGCAAAGCTAGGCTCTGAACTAGGAATCAAAATAAGGAATATGATTGAAAAAAGGCGGAATTCTATGGAATCGGAACTAAAGCCTGCACGAGCTTGGCCCCATTATCAAACTACTTTTATACATTTAAAAAAAGGAAAATGACTCCAAATAGTTTCACAGTCAAGTTTCTTTATATGTTGAAACGTTTCATGAAATTTTAACCAGTGTAATTTTTAAGTTAAAATGTCATTACAATGACATAAAATTGCTTCGAACAAAGACCATGTGTAATTATTCAATATTATTGTGTTTTGTCATTTCGTTTCAGGCCAGGGTGCTCAATAGCGGTTTTTACTATTGAGTTAATACACCATGGTTGGATACCATTCCTGTTTAGGTTAGTAGTTATAGATTATAAGGGTATAAAATTGTGCTCTTTACATGCAAATAAATCGTACGTGTATAATTGCTTGCTTGGAAATAATGATTGGCATAATGATTTATCAAGTGTATTTGAGTTCGTCTGATGAATGAGACAATTCGGTACAAACTATATGATCTGAGAATGTTACTAGATACCTGGAAGTGACAACAGCCAAATCTTACAATTTATTTAGTTCATTGGTCTTAAGTTTAAATTATGATTCTGAAAAGTGTAACATTGGATTTTAAGTGAGCTTGATCAGAAAAGTAAAAAATAAAAATCATAACCTCGTAAAACACAAAGTTTCTTATTCTATTCTTTTCTTACTATGGCGTTTTCTTACATTTCAGTGTTTCGAGTATAGTAGCTCGTCTTCAGCTACGGACAACATGGTTAGATATGGTGTGCAACCTAGGTTTTCGGAGGTAGTTCACACGGAGCAAAATTTTCGCGTTTTCGGGTTGGGCTCTCGTGTAGTTTAGTTGTGGCAGCCTGTGGGCTACCTTGTTAGGGCCACCTAGGTTGTACTCGGCTAAGCTGCCATATCATGTCCACCCAGCCTCTCTTGAAACAAATGGAGGTAAGTTAAGAGTAATTTTCATTTCATAATCGTCAGAAACTTGTCACTTCTA
>NW_008709213.1:77238-80033 GCF_000327385.1 Lottia gigantea
TTGGTGGTGGTGTCATAAAATGCTTAGTTTAAGTGAAATTTCAGAGACCACATAAGTCTGATTGATAATTGAAATAATGCAAATAGATGCTATCAGTGTCCCCGATACAAATACATACAATTACATACCTTTTTACCATCCCTTTTAAAGTGATACTACGTCTTAGAATGAACATAAAATATAATTCTCAAGAATGGTCAATATGAGTATATATTCATCAGTGAATTTACCTGGTGTCATAAAGAATCCCTGTAAAATGCATTTTTATAAAGTTTTTTGGATTTATCGGATTATATAAGGATCCTGTTATGTTATTTATGACACAAGGTATATCTAATGATGAATATATGCTTTTATTGGCCAAGTTTAAAATTTTATCTTTATTCTAAGACGTAGTATCCCTTTAAGTTACACTGTTTTCATTCAATCACTCATTCATTCAGATCGTCATTCAGTAATTTATTCATTTAGTAATTCTTTCAGTAATTCAATCAGTAATTCATTCATTCATAAGTTAATGTATTCATTCAGTAAATTATCATTCATTCATTCAGTAATTCACCATCGATCTAAAATAAAACATGTTTATATTCATGCTGATGAAATGTAGGCCTACCGCCTTTATTATCAGATTCATATAAACAGTACTACAATGCTTTTATTGGCCAAGTTTAAAATTTTATCTTTATTCTAAGACGTAGTATCCCTTTAAGTTACACTGTTTTCATTCAATCACTCATTCATTCAGATCGTCATTCAGTAATTTATTCATTTAGTAATTCTTTCAGTAATTCAATCAGTAATTCATTCATTCATAAGTTAATGTATTCATTCAGTAAATTATCATTCATTCATTCAGTAATTCACCATCGATCTAAAATAAAACAAGTTTATATTCATGCTGATGAAATGTAGGCCTACCGCCTTTATTATCAGATTCATATAAACAGTACTACAATGTTGTGATGAGTAACGTCGTTATATAGATAATCTGAGATGCCAAACTTAAAATCTAAGGTTGTAACTTAAAACTATAATGTTCTGAAAAACTAAACAAACCTCATCAAAAAATTGATAAAATGATAAAAAACCCCAAAAACTTAGAACTATTAGCTTTATAGTATTTGGAAGTTGGTCAATCAAAGCTGTAAAATATTTTTCAACTTCGGGGTATTCTTAAATAAAACACGACACGGATTAATAATCTTTTTTCTTCGGACCACAATAAGATTACATTCACTCCCCTTTTGACCGTATGCAAATTCTATTGAACCACACAACACGTGCAAGACGATAAAAAATGGATGCTAAAGGTTATGTGAAATTTATAGCAGAATTCTGTGTATTGAACGTCATATAAACAGTTTTACGAAAGGTCAGTTAAAAGCATTGTTAAACCGATTTGGAGACTTTAGTCTGCTAGCATTAATATCATGACATATTAAGTAATATTTTCAATTTCATAAAAGCGTAGTCCAAAGCGTTCTGTACTCTTCCGTGTTAATGTATGTCAATCGTATTCATTTTTTTTATTTTTAATTCATTCACTCATACGAACTTTTAGAAACATGTTTCGACAGAATTAGATGAGTGAATGTCTCTCGAATCGACGAATATCCTGAAAAGAACATCAGACTTAGTCCGAAACGTTTTGACCTTATTTTTATTATTGCATTCATTCATTTAAAAGGATAGATTACTTCTTCCATTTCATACATTTTAAAAATATAAATACATCTGCTTCATTCATTCATGTATTAAAACAGTAAGTTATTTCATCTGTTTCATTCACTCACTCATTCATTCACTCTTTTATTTATTGGGATGTTTGATTGTTTGTTCTGAGTAACGTGTCGGCAGCATCAAATGAGTATCAATTCGAGACGAGTCTTCATATTGTGAACTTATCACGGTGTTGACTTTTCATCTCGAATAGTTTGCTCTTAGACCACTGTGGTGTCTGAATCGTATTTTGTCAAGTATTTTCATGTAAATTGAAATAAGGTTCATAATTATGCAAATTCCGTTGAATCGAAGGAATTTAAATGAATTTGAATTTCAAAAGAGTACCGGTAGTAAAATGAGTTTGTGTTGACTAAAAAAGAAATTTGCGTAAGTTTATACTGATTAGAAACGTACTTTCGTACCAGAAATTTCAACTAAATAACAAATATACTAAATTATGCCTGGAAATTGCCCTCTGTAAAACAATTTCTCAGCTCAACATGGATTATTTATTTCTACTACAGACCACACTCATTGAAAAGTTTTCTCCCTTTGAGCACGAGTAAACCCTGTTAATGAAATCTGTACTTGCTTTTTGTAGGTCGTGTTAATTCTAATGTTGAAAGAAGCACTATGTATTGAATATCATTTAAAACCGTTATGTTTAAGGTGAGCAATTTTCCCTTATATTGGATAGTTTACTTCATTTCCAAGTCAGATGTCCTGATGAGGATTTTATATCCGAATCTCGCATGGAAAGAATGTCATAGCAAGGTCGAATCTTTTTGTAAATTAGGATCTAAAACCAAAAACGTCGGACAGAAATTCAGAATGACGCAATTGTCCCTCAAAGCACAATCAAAAACTTGAAAACTGTAAATATGGATTGTTGATTTCTATTACAGACCACATTCAATTGAAATTGTCTCCCTTTGATCACTGGTAAACTCTGTTAATGACCACTAAACATTCTTATTTTAGTGTGTGTGAATTTTAGTTTTGTGTGAAATCCTTTGTATTGAGTTTCATTTAAAACAGTTATGTGAAAGGACGCAAAGTATCATCATCAT
>NW_008709213.1:80083-83500 GCF_000327385.1 Lottia gigantea
TTCAAATAGGTGATGTATTCAGCTCTTTGCGCTCTGTCTAGTACAGTTACTGAATGCTTTCGGAACTTTCAAAACGAACATTGTGAAGTGTTCTTTCTAACCTTGTCTGTCTTTGTGTTTTTAAAACCGTAAGCGTCCAACATTTCGACAAAAGGCGTGAACTATTGGGGATATAGGTACTTTAGTCTAAAATCGTAGGTACTCTGAATATAAGTTTTAACGCTGTAGTTAACACAAGGAATGAGTGAATCAGAAAAGAATACGACCACCGATATTTTAATAGAAATTTCACAAAAGCTAGTTAAAACATTCTGGAATCAAATTTGAAAATTTTTATCATAATGAAAGGTCTTATAACGTATAATAGTGTTTCCAAAATGTCTTCTTATTTCCTTGAAAAATTGTCAACGTTGTTTTTTCTCTGTGTACTAGTGTAGAGTTTCCTTCTTTCTATTGGATTTGTTGACACATCATATTATTGTGTGCTCATTTTGCCCCTATAGCGATCATTCCAACAGAACTGTCTGATACCTTCATTCTGTAACACTGCCATTTTGAAAGTAAGTCTTCTTTTTATTATTTATGGCTCTATGCGATGGTGGTGGTGTCATAAAATGCTTAGTTTAAGTGAAAATTCAGAGACCACATAAGTCTGATTGATAATTGGAATAATGCAAATAGATGCTATCAGTGTCCCCGATACAAATACATACCTTTTTACAATCTCTTTTAAAGTGATACTATACGTCTTAGAATGAGCATAAAATTTAATTCTCAAGAATGGTCAATATGAGTATATATTCATCAGTGAATTTACCTGGTGTCATAAAGAATCCCTGTAAAATGCATTTTTATTAAGTTTTTTGGATTTATCGGATTATATAAGGATCCTGTTATGTTATTTATGACACAAGGTATATCTAATGATGAATATATGCTTTTATTGGCCAAGTTTAAAATTTTATCTTTATTCTAAGACGTAGTATCCCTTTAAGTTACACTGTTTTCATTCAATCACTCATTCATTCAGATCGTCATTCAGTAATTTATTCATTTAGTAATTCTTTCAGTAATTCAATCAGTAATTCATTCATTCATAAGTTAATGTATTCATTCAGTAAATTATCATTCATTCATTCATTCAGTAATTCACCATCGATCTAAAATAAAACAAGTTTATATTCATGCTGATGAAATGTAGGCCTACCGCCTTTATTATCAGATTCATATAAACAGTACTACAATGTTGTGATTGTGTAACGTCGTTATATTGATAATCTGAGATGCCAAACTTAAAATCTAAGGTTGTAACTTAAAACTATAACGTTCTGAAAAACTAAACAAATCTGATCAAAAAATTGATAAAATGATAAAAAAAAACCAAAACTTAGAACTATTAGCTTTATAGTATTTGGAAGTTGATCAATCAAAGCTGTAAAATATTTTTCAACTTCGGGGTATTCTTAAATAAAACACGACACGGATTAATAATCTTTTTTCTTCGGACCACAATAAGCTAACATTCACCCCCTTTGACCGCATGCAAATTCTATTGAACAACACAACACGTGCAAGACGATAAAAAATGGATGCTAAAGGTTATGTGAAATTTATAGCAGAATTCTGTGTATTGAACGTCATATAAACAGTTTTACGAAAGGTCAGTTAAAAACATTGTTAAACCGATTTGGAGACTATAGTCTGCTAGCATTAATATCATGACATATTAAGTAATATTTTCAATTTCTTAAAAGCGTAGTCCAAAGCGTTCTGTACTCTTTCGTGTTAATGTATATCAATCGTATTCATTTTTTTTTTATTTTTAATTCATTCACTCATACGAACTTTAAGAAACATGTTTGACAGAATGAGATGAGTGAATGTCTCTCGAATCGACGAATATCCTGAAAAGAACATCAGACTTAGAGCGAAATGTTTTGACCTTATTTTTATTATTGCATTCATTCATTTAAAAGGATAGATTACTTCTTCCATTTCATACATTTTAAAAATATAAATACATCTGCTTCATTCATTCATTCATGTATTAAAACAGAAAGTTATTTCATCTGTTTCATTCACTCATTCATTCATCACTCTTTAATATATTATGTTTGATTGTTTCTATCTGAGTAACGTGTCGGCAGCATCAAATGAGTATCAATTCGAGACGAGTCTTCATCTTGTGAACTTATCACGGTGTTGACTTTTCGTCTCGAATAGAATGTGGTGTCTGAATCGCATTTTGTCAACTATTTGTAAATTGAAATAGCGTTCATATGCAAATTCCGTTGAATCGAAGGAATTTAAATGAATTTGAATTTCAAAAGAGTACCGGTAGTCTTAAAATGAGTTTGAGTTGACTAAAAAAGAAATTTGCGTAAGTTTATACTGATTAGAAACGTACTTTCGTACCAGAAATTTCAACTAAATAACAAATATACTAAATTATGCCTGGAGATTGCCCTCTGTAAAACAATTTCTCAGCTCAACATGGATTATTTATTTCTACTACAGATCACACTCATTGAAAAGTTATCTCCCTTTGAGCACGAGTAACCCTGTTAATGAAATCTGTACTTGCTTTTTGTAGGTCGTGTTAATTCTAATGTTGAAAGAAGCCCTATATATTGAATATCATTTAAAACCGTTATGTTTAAGGTAAGCGATTTTCCCTTATATTGGATAGTTTACTTCATTTCCAAGTCAGATGTCCTGATGAGGATTTTATATCCGAATCTCGCATGGAAAGAATGTCATAACAAGGTCGAATCTTTTTGTAAATTAGGATCTCAAACCAAAAACGTCGGACAGAAATTCAGAATGACGCAATTGTCCCTCTAAGCACAATCAAAAGCTTGAAAACTGTAAATATGGATTGTTGATTTCTATTACAGACCACATTCAATTGAAATTGTCTCCCTTTGATCACTGGTAAACTCTGTTAATGACCACTAAACATTCTTATTTTAGTGTGTGTGAATTTTAGTTTTGTGTGAAATCCTTTGTATTGAGTTTCATTTAAAACAGTTATGTGAAAGGTACGCAAATGTATTCATTCATTCATTCATTCCCCTAATAATGTATAATTTGTCCAATCCAGATGTCCTGATGATGATTTTATATCCAAAGCGGGCATGGCCACAATAAAATCCATTTGTTTGGAATGGTAACCAATATTTATGATTGCACATTGTACTGGTTGTCATTTAGGCTTGACTGGTCTTCGAAAAATTTGGTCGGAACTTTCTGATAATAAAGACCCTTAAACCACAAACGTCGGACGGAAATTATGGTGCGAATGTCCCTTTAATACAAAGCTTGTTGATTTCTATCATACTCAATTGAATTTATTCTGCTTTGACCACGAGTAAACTTTGTTAATTATCACTGTACTTTCTTATTGTAGGGCATGGA
>NW_008709214.1:0-1091 GCF_000327385.1 Lottia gigantea
TTGTCAATGTATTTGAATTTTATTTGCTTTTTTGAATAAATTGTTGTGGTTTGATTTAAACGGACACGCTACGCTTTTCCCAGTTTCATCTCTATAACTTTCTTGGTAAAAATCAAGGTTTATCCCAGCATCAACCAGGTGGTTGGTATCAAAAGGTCGTACAAAAGAAGCTGAGAAGATTTTACGTAAAGCTGCTAAAGTGAATAAAGTAGAACTTCCCGATGAATTATTCGATAAAGATTGCTTGGAGAAAGAACCACGAGTAAAAATTTGGGAAATGTTTACATCACCCGTCTTAGTTATCAGATCTTTGATTTTATTCTTTAATTGGTAAGATAATATTTCAGTATTTATTAGCTAGATTAGGTTGATATCTGTAATATATTTGGTCTGATACCGGCTGGAACCCGGTTTGACCGTCTATATAATATAGGGGCTGTTATGAAAAAAGCGCCTCGTTAGGTTTCCAGGTTTACTACTCTGCACGTTAAAGGTCTCTCTGATCCTATACATTTTGGGGGAAAATGCTATTGCCACGGTCGGTGACATTCAATAAGAACTCGGCAAAATGGTGTACGCGCATTTCGTTAACCACATAACATATGAGAGACAAAATAAAGCATCAATCTATACACATCTATCAATGTATACACATGGGGTTACTGGATGATGCTCCACACATTTGAGTGTTTAAAGTTTGTACCAAATGCGGATTTACCTTATAAATTTATATTTTCAGGGCAGTAATTTCTATGGTATATTATGGTTTGAATTTATATATATCTAATCTCAGCGGAAATATTTACATCAATTTTACTATATCAAATATTGTAGAATTTCTAGGGTATTGCTCTGTATTATTATTTGCTGGGAGAATTGGTAGAAAACCAATCTTATGTAGTGGTATGGTTGTTGGTGGAGCAGCCTGTGTACTCTCAATATTTCCAGTACTGTATGGAAATTCAGGTGAGTGACTTAATGTGAGTATTGAACATTGCAGTTGCTTTTATAGGGATAGTAAAATGTTTCTTTAACTTTGTAGGTATGTACTGGGACTTTTAAGCATCGATGTTCGCTATTCCAATTTTCAA
>NW_008709214.1:2115-3247 GCF_000327385.1 Lottia gigantea
TTAATGTTATAGAGGATGTTCATTCAAATTTGTGAAGTGCATGCTATGTCGATATTCATCAAGTTTTTACATATTAAATATTCCCTAAAAATGAAATATTACAGGACAGACACACATTTCTAAAGATTTTACTGTGGCTGGGTACAAGTCTCACACAAGATTCTATCCACTGGCATCTAAATTTTGTCAAACTATTTCCCATATTCCGCCGTGAGTTTGCGAGAAAAATTGAAAAAATGTAAATGATATATGTAAATGATTATCTATTTCCAGGGAGAGTTATTAAAAGGTGAACTAGAACTTGCCTTACCTTTAATAGTATTTGGAATATGTTCTGTTGTTGCTGGTCTCCTTGCCTTACTGTTACCAGAAACAATGAATAGAAATTTACCAGACACAATTGAAGATGCAAAATCATTCGGAAGGTAAATCCTGACGTTTAAATATAAATTACTTCTCACGTGTAAGTCTTTTCTCCACAAACAAACGTTCGCCCACAAGTAAAACTTTTCGCCTGAGATAATAAATAGCTGAAAGTTAGGAGTTAGTTTTCAGCAGTGAATTTGCTTATCTGGCAGTGACAGAAATCTTGTGGACGGCCAACAACATGAACATGTGTGTCCATTTCGCATTTTTATATCGTTTTCATACATAATATATATCTAATATAAAATATATTCAAATATATACGATTTCTTCTCAAGTTCAAATTTGAGGTATTTTCGACCGTTAGAGTTATTGCCTTTGTCCCAAAATGTTGAATATTTACCATACGCATGCCGTAGTGGGCGTTTATGTCTGTGGTCCACTATCTTTTTAAGTTTACGAATATGTTTTACAAAATTCAATTTTAATACTTTATGTAGAACGGAGAAAACATTTGTTTTGAAAAAGGACATAGAAAAAAAAGTTCACAGGATAGATAGTCGTTTAAGTATGAATTAATCATAACGGCTCGTTTGCCTTTGTAGGACACCGATAAAAGTACAGTCGACCTACGAAGAAAGCGACGTGAGAACACAAGAAGAGAATATACAATTAGCTCAATCATTAACATAATAAAATATAGATTTACATGTTATTATCGTTTTGGAATCATCTGATAAGACAAATTGGATAGTTACGATTCATT
>NW_008709215.1:0-1289 GCF_000327385.1 Lottia gigantea
GAGTGAGCGTTAGTAATCACCCATGGATGAACCCTATTGAAAATCAGAAAAATTGAAAAATAATTAATATGAGTTATTGCCCTTGTTCTTGAAAATGCGTCCAATTTTTAGCACGTAAACACTGTAGAAGGCACAATTCTTGACGGGTTTTTTAGTAATCGACCAAGGATGAATCCTATTGAAAATCATAAGAATTGAAAAATATTAATATAAAATATTTAGTATGAGTTATTGCCCTTGTTCTTGAAAACGCGTTCAATTTTAACCCATTAACACTCTATAGAATGCATAATTCTTGATGGATTTTGACGAAACTTTGTGTAAGTGTTCATTATCAACCATGGTTGAACCCTATCGAAAATCAAAAGAATCGAAAAATATTCAGTTTGAGTTATTGCCGGCGTTCACGATTTAGCCTGTGAACATTCTAGAAGGCTCAATTCTTAACAGATTTTGAGACAGAATCCGACACGATCTGACACTTCGACAAGGATTTGAGACTTGATATTCGCGAATTGAAAAACACGTTTTTATCACACAGACTGCAATGAAGATAGCTTGCGATGCAAGGTAACATACGCCCACTGGCAGCTGTCAGAAATAATAAAACAGTCTTTAGTGACTAAAGTACGAATTTTCTCATATTGAAGAAATTATTTATGCTGAATAATTCCACAAAATTTTTTAAAATCAATATCAATAACCCAAATACATCAAACAATTAAATCACACAGCTCTAATCATGGGCAAAAAAACAACTTTTGTTTACAAAGTCAAGGGCAATAACTCAAAAAATGTTCATAAAAAATATCTCTTGTTAGAACTTGTTCGAGATCTTATCAATTCAAATGATCACACCAAGTTTCATCAAAATCGGTTGAAAACTGTAGCTTCTATTGTGCTCACAAACAAATTTTGACGCGTTTTTCGTAAGTAAATGGCAATAACTCAAAAACATTTCATCAAAATGCGTCAAGTTAGAACTTGCCCGAGATCTTATCAATTTCAATGATCACACAAAGTTTCATCAGAATCGGTTAAAAACTGTATCTTCTATTGTGCTCACGAACAAATTTTGACGCGTTTTAACAAAGTCAAGAGCAATAACTCAAAAACCGTTCATCAAAAATGCATCAAGTTAGAACTTGTCCGAGATCTTATCAATTCCAATGATCACACCAAGTTTCATCAGAATCGGTTGAAAACTGTAGCGTCAATCCTGCTCACAAACTATTTTTAACAAATTTCGACGCATTTTAACAAAGTCAAGGGCAATAACTCAAAAACCG
>NW_008709215.1:2292-3247 GCF_000327385.1 Lottia gigantea
GGCACACACTCTGTACTCACGTTCGAGTATTGATGCCGCCACATACAAACTGGTAACTAACGCAACAACAATATGGATGGTTGCAATATTAGCTTTGATGGACATAGCTATCTAAGTTGAAATACAAATTTCTAGAATACAATTCAACACATCAATCAAGTTTCTCCATCAAGTTCTGATAAGTGGCTACAAAGCTACAGATTAGACCGATGCGGAATTAAATATCATTTTGTTCATATTTCAAGAACTCTGATTGGTGCAATAAATTGGATTATAGATATTTAGATGAAAGTATTTTTTAATTCATTGTGCATGTAAACTCTGATAAATCGGTGTCTCTTGTTTTTTTTTACTTTATTATTGTTTGTTCTGGTCGACATGTACACAGAACAGAAAATCTTTGTTTTAGTTTCAAAATAAATAATGAGTTCCCTTTCATAACACTTCCTTTGGTGTAATAATAAAAAATGTTGAAACGGATGTCTCTAAATATTCACACCAAATTTCATTGAAATTGGATGAAACTGTAGCCTCTATTGTGTTCACAACCAAATTTTGACGCGTTTTTCATACGTCAAGGGCTATAACTCAAAATCCGTTCATCGAAAGACAGCCAAATTCGAACTTGTCCAAGATCTCATGATTATAAATATTCACACCAAATTTCATTTAAATTGGATGAAAACTGTAGTCTCCATTGTGTTCACAACCAAAATTTGACTCGTTTTTCATAAGTCAAGGGCTATAACTCAAAAACCGTTCATCGAAAGATCGTCAAATTCGAACTTGTCAAAGATCTCATGATTATAAATATTCACACCAAATTTCATTTAAATTGGATGAAAACTGTAGTCTCTATTGTGTTCACAACCAAAATTTGACGCGTTTTTCATAAGTCAAGGGCTTTAACTCAAAAACCGTTCATCGAAAGATCGTCAAATTCGAACTTGTCCAA
>NW_008709216.1:0-1516 GCF_000327385.1 Lottia gigantea
GAAGATTGGTGCAAAATTTCAGCATTGTAGCTTTGTAAGTTTTCACGCAAAAAATTTATTTGTCTTTGAGCACTTTCTGTGCACCAATATGCAGACTGCATATAGCTAGTTTGAAAACTTACAGATTTGGATTTGTTTTCTTGTGTTTTTTGAACTGCTTGGGGTCCTAATTAGTAGGAAAAGATCAAAACTTGAGCCAAAAGTTTGTATTTGAGAAAGTTGTCTATAGGCCATATTTGCCTGTATGGCCAATATGCATTGAAAATGTCAAAAATTATTTTCTGTTCTATGGCAGATATTTGAGTTCTGTTTTTTCTGACATGTGCAGATAGTCCATGTGAAGATTGGTGCAAAATTTCAGCATTGTAGCTTTGTAAGTTTTCACGCAAAAAATGTATTTGTCTTTGAGCACTTCTTGTGCACCAATATGCAGACTGCATATAGCCAGTTTGAAAACTTACAGATTTGGATTTGTTTTCTTGTGTTTTTTGAACTGCTTGGGGTCTAATTAGTAGGAAAAGATCAAAACTTGAGCCAAAAGTTTGTATTTGAGAAAGTTGTTAATAGGTCATATTTGCCTGTATGGCCAATATGCATTGAAAATGTCAAAAATTATTTTCTGTTCTATGGCAGATATTTGAGTTCTGTTTTTTCTGACATGTGCAGATAGTCCATGTGAAGATTGGTGCAAAATTTCAGCATTGTAGCTTTGTAAGTTTTCACGCAAAAAATTTATTTGTCTTTGAGCACTTCTTGTGCACCAATATGCAGACTGCATATAGCCAGTTTGAAAGCTTACAGATTTTGATTTGATTTCTTGTGTTTTATGAACTCCTTGGGGTCTAATTAGTAGGAAAAGATCAAAACTTGAGCCAAAAGTTTGTATTTGAGAAAGTTGTCTATAGGCCATATTTGCCTGTATGGCCAATATGCATTGAAAATGTAAAAAATTATTTTCTGTTCTATGGCAGATATTTGAGTTCTGTTTTTTCTGACATGTGCAGATAGTCCATGTGAAGATTGGTGCAAAATTTCAGCATTGTAGCTTTGTAAGTTTTCACGCAAAAAATTTATTTGTCTTTGAGCACTTCTTGTGCACCAATATGCAGACTGCATATAGCCAGTTTGAAAGCTTACAGATTTTGATTTGATTTCTTGTGTTTTATGAACTCCTTGGGGTCTAATTAGTAGGAAAAGATCAAAACTTGAGCCAAAAGTTTGTATTTGAGAAAGTTGTCTATAGGCCATATTTGCCTGTATGGCCAATATGCATTGAAAATGTAAAAAATTATTTTCTGTTCTATGGCAGATATTTGAGTTCTGTTTTTTCTGACATGTGCAGATAGTCCATGTGAAGATTGGTGCAAAATTTCAGCATTGTAGCTTTGTAAGTTTTCACGCAAAAAATTTATTTGTCTTTGAGCACTTCTTGTGCACCAATATGCAGACTGCATATAGCCAGTTTGAAAACTTACAGATTTTGATTTGATTTCTTGTGTTTTATGAACTCCTTGGG
>NW_008709216.1:8271-9572 GCF_000327385.1 Lottia gigantea
TTTTCGGACATGTGCCGATAGTCCATGTGAATATTGGTGCAAAATTTCAGCATTGTAGCTTTGTAAGTTTTGACGCAAAAAATTTATTTGTCTTGGAGCACTTCTTGTGCACCAATATGCAGACTGCATATAGCTAGTTTGAAAACTTACAGATTTGGATTTGATTTCTTGTGTTTTTTGAACTCCTTGGGGTCTAATTAGTAGGAAAAGATCAAAACTTGAGCCAAAAGTTTGTATTTGAAAAAGTTGTCTATAGGCCATATTTGCCTCTATGGCCAATATGCATTGAAAATGTAAAAATTTATTTTCTGTTCTATGGCAGATATTTGAGTTCTGTTTTTTCGGACATGTGCCGATAGTCCATGTGAATATTGGTGCAAAATTTCAGCATTGTAGCTTTGTTAGTTTTGACGCAAAAAATTTATTTGTCTTGGAGCACTTCTTGTGCACCAATATGCAGACTGCATATAGCTAGTTTGAAAACTTACAGATTTGGATTTGATTTCTTGTGTTTTTTGAACTCCTTGGGGTCTAATTAGTAGGAAAAGATCAAAACTTGAGCCAAAAGTTTGTATTTGAAAAAGTTGTCTATAGGCCATATTTGCCTCTATGGCCAATACGCATTGAAAATGTAAAAATTTATTTTCTGTTCTATGGCAGATATTTGAGTTCTGTTTTTTCAGACATGTGCCGATAATCCATGTGAATATTGGTGCAAAATTTCAGCATTGTAGCTTTGTAAGTTTTGACGCAAAAAATTTATTTGTCTTGGAGCACTTCTTGTGCACCAATATGCAGACTGCATATAGCTAGTTTGAAAACTTACAGATTTGGATTTGATTTCTTGTGTTTTTTGAACTCCTTGGGGTCTAATTAGTAGGAAAAGATCAAAACTTGAGCCAAAAGTTTGTATTTGAAAAAGTTGTCTATAGGCCATATTTGCCTCTATGGCCAATATGCATTGAAAATGTAAAAATTTATTTTCTGTTCTATGGCAGATATTTGAGTTCTGTTTTTTCGGACATGTGCCGATAGTCCATGTGAATATTGGTGCAAAATTTCAGCATTGTAGCTTTGTACGTTTTGACGCAAAAAATTTATTTGTCTTGGAGCACTTCTTGTGCACCAATATGCAGACTGCATATAGCTAGTTTGAAAACTTACAGATTTGGATTTGATTTCTTGTGTTTTTTGAACTCCTTGGGGTCTAATTAGTAGGAAAAGATCAAAACTTGAGCCAAAAGTTTGTATTTGAAAAAGTTGTCTATAGGCCATATTTGCCTCTATGGCCAATATGCATT
>NW_008709216.1:14066-16144 GCF_000327385.1 Lottia gigantea
GTAAGTTTCACGGCAAAAAATTTATTTGTCTTTGAGCACTTCTTGTGCACCAATATGCAGACTGCATATAGCCAGTTTGAAAACTTACAGATTTGGATTTGATTTCTTGTGTTTTTTGAACTCCTTGGGGTCTAATTAGTGGGAAAAGATCAAAACTTGAGCCAAAAGTTTGTATTTGAGAAAGTTGTCTGTTCTGTTTTTTCTGACATGTGCGGATAGTCCATGAGAAGATTGGTGCAAAATTTCAGCATTGTAGCTTTGTAAGTTTTGACGCAAAAAATTTATTTGTCTTTGAGCACTTCTTGTGCACCAATATGCAGACTGCATATAGCCAGTTTGAAAACTTACAGATTTTGATTTGATTTCTTGTGTTTTTTTAACTCCTTGGGGTCTAATTAGTAGGAAAAGATCAAAACTTGAGCCAAAAGTTTGTATTTGAGAAAGTTGTCTATAGGCCATATTTGCCTCTATGGCCAATATGCATTGAAAATGTAAAAAATTATTTTCTGTTCTATTGCAGATATTTGAGTTCTGTTTTTTCTGACGTGTGCAGATAGTCTATGTGAAGATTGGTGCAAAATTTCAGCATTGTAGCTTTGTAAGTTTTCACGCAAAAAATTTATTTGTCTTTGAGCACTTCTTGTGCACCAATATGCAGACTGCATATAGCTAGTTTGAAAACATACAGATTTTGATTTGATTTCGTGTGTTTTTTGAAATCCTTGGGGTCTAATTAGTAGGAAAAGATCAAAACTTGAGCCAAAAGTTTGTATTTGAGAAAGTTGTTTATAGTCTACATTTGCCTCTATGGCCAATATGCATTGAAAATGTACAAAATTATTTTCTGTTCTATGGCAGAAATTTGAGTTCTGTTTTTTCTGACATGTGCAGATAGTCCATGTGAAGATTGGTGCAAAATTTCAGCATTGTAGCTTTGTAAGTTTTCACGCAAAAAATTTATTTGTCTTTGAGCACTTCTTGTGCACCAATATGCAGACTGCATATAGCTAATTTGAAAACTTACAGATTTTGATTTGATTTCTTGTGTTTTTTTAACTCCTTGGGGTCTAATTAGTAGGAAAAGATCAAAACTTGAGCCAAAAGTTTGTATTTGAGAAAGTTGTCTATAGGCCATATTTGCCTGTATGGCCAATATGCATTGAAAATGTAAAAAATTATTTTCTGTTCTATGGCAGATATTTGAGTTCTGTTTTTTCTGACATGTGCCGATAGTCCATGTGAATATTGGTGCAAAATTTCAGCATTGTAGCTTTGTAAGTTTTGACGCAAAAAATTTATTTGTCTTTGAGCACTTCTTGTGCACCAATATGCAGACTGCATATAGCTAGTTTGAAAACTTACAGATTTTGATTTGATTTCTTGTGTTTTTTGAACTCTTTGGGGTTTAATTAGTAGGAATAGATGAAAACTTGAGCCAAAAGTTTGTATTTGAGAAAGTTGTCTATAGGCCATATTTGCCTCTATGGCCAATATGCATTGAAAATGTTAAAAATTATTTTCTGTTTACTTTGATTTCTTGTGTTTTTTAAGTAAATGGAATGTAATATATAGGAAAAAAACAACTCTTGATCGAAATAGTGTTATTTGTCGAAAATGTGTAATATGGCTTGTGATTGTAATTTGGTGTTTTGGATTTTAATAGGTGGAAAATGGCAAATTTTTAGCAAAATTGAGTTCTTTAGAAAAGTTTGGTAATTTTTTTAGTTCTGTGGTCTTTTTTTAGGAATAACTCCCATAATTCTTTTATAAGGGCAGATTATTTTAGAGATTGTTTTAATAGATTTTCCCTGGAAACTTTATAGATACTATTGTAGTTTGGTATTCTAGGTTCTATAGGTATTAGAAAAAATTGTTTTTCTAATTAGTTTTTAGCCATTTTTAAAAATTATGCGACTATTGCCTTTACTAGAGGCAAGAAAGAAACAACACGTTTCGGACTATGTAGAAGGTTAAAAGAATAGTAATCAAGACAATTAGTAACTAAAATTCACTGGTTACTAGTGACTACTCGCTCAGTCAGTCTGCTTCGTTTATAGCAACCGGTAAGTCGACTTTTT
>NW_008709216.1:19154-19512 GCF_000327385.1 Lottia gigantea
ATGTCCTGAATATTCACAGCAAATTTCAGACAGTTCCAACGTTTCCTTCAATCTTAAATTAATTTTCAAAGTGATGTACTGACTGAAATTTTGGCACTGTTGCAGTTTTGGTCTTTTTCCACAGTCAAAATGGGGTAAACCACTTGTTATTTCAGGAAAAGTAGCAGCCATATAATTCTATTCGTCGCCAATTTGTAGAGGTTGATGTCCAGCCCATCTAAGGAGTATTGGCAGTTTTAACTATTGTATTTGTAATTCTAATATTTATTCAGCCATTGTACTGGTACACTTTTTAGAACTCCCCTATCAAAGAGTTCCCTTATATGATCCAGATAACAAATAATCATACACTACAATG
>NW_008709216.1:19562-20595 GCF_000327385.1 Lottia gigantea
ATACGGCAATGAACCATGGGCATTCTTTTAAAAAAAAAGTTAAATTCAAAGGAACAGAAACTTTGACAGTTATCATGAATTAGAAATGAAATGAAGTGTGAATGGAGTTTTACGTCCTACTTTTCATCACATGTCATGAATAAGAGATATGTACTTGTAATTATAATTGTGAGCGGCTAGTGATGACCTCTTCCTATCTAAAACTAGTGCAGTTGAACAAAAATATTCATCTCTTGTTATTACCAAATTTATCGGAATTCTAGTTTCGATTTTTATGTGTTTTTTATGAGGTCAATTCTGAAAATTCGTTAAGACCATTACACCCACCGGTTTCGAAGGTCAAGAGTGACTAACGGTGGGTAGCTAAATAACCGTATACAAGAGATAAATTAACTGTGATCTGAAGCATTGTGGTTAGACTGTATACTAGTAAAGGGAGATAATTACTCTTCTGCTTAGGAGACTCATTCAGTATCTTCTGATTTAAAAAAAATAGACCTTTTCTAGGAATTTACTGTTTTATTTCTCTCTCCACAGGTAAATAGTCGGTTTCATTTATCTTAATTCTATATCAGATTGTTTACTAACTATCCATGTTCATGTTGAAAATAGAAATAATTGTTGACAGTTCTTGTTATGTGAAAAATATTCAAACTATCGCGTGTAGAATTTGGATTTATCGTATGACATGAAGGTAATAATAATAATAATAATACTTACTCTTTATTAGGGTAAGAAATTAGTCTAAATTAAGTTATTTCCACTCATGAATATGAGTGAGTAGTCAATCTGTATAGCCTACTATGCCCTGTAAATTTCAGCTTTCTGGAAAGCATTTAAAATTGATTGTCCCTACAGTCCCATTGGAAGGAAATGAACAAGATTTGGGTGATGTACAGTGGTATAACCTATAGGCCTATGTGTGTATATAAGGATTCAGTATGAATCTCCCCACTTTGGCCCATATTTCATGAGTAACCAACTCGACAACGGCAGTTTTACCTATTTTCATGTACAATGTTTGATAAGTCGA
>NW_008709216.1:20645-21716 GCF_000327385.1 Lottia gigantea
ACTTTCATGGTTCCTCTGATCCATATACATATAATTTTATATCAGTTTTCTCAGAATACCAGCGAATATCAAGTTCTTTTTCTTTTGTTTTGAGAAATTCCCATGAATCTCTTCCCATACAATCAACAGATGATCCAGAATCAATGATGAATCTTAATGGCACACCATTTAATAGTACTTTCACTTTACCTTTATTATCGTGTTTTCCAATAGCCTGAATTCTAAAAGCTTCGTTGTACTTTTCATCATCATAACTTCAATGTCTTCTGTCGTCTTTTCCAACCATTCTTGTTTTCTTTGAGTATGAACCTTTTGATCGCCCTCTATCAATCTTAGTTTTACACATCTTTTGAAAATGTCCTTTCAATTTACACTTTCTACATTGTTTATCAGCAGCAGGGCACTTTGGATCAGTATGAAAATGTCCAGAATAACCACATCTATAACATTCTTGTGACGAAACACCTCCTGGTTTTCTCTGAAATCTACCTTTTCCGTTTTCTTGTTTTTCTGGTCGTCGAATCGACATTTTATTTACATCATGACTCAATCCTTCAATTGATTTAGCTTGTCTCTCAGATTCTTCAAATGTTCTAGCCATTTCTAATGTTGTATTCAATGTTAACTGTGACCCTTTTTCTAGCAGTTTTCTTCTTAAGTCAGTTGATCTACATTTCTGGATGATTTGATCTCGTCACTCTCAACATCACCAAATTCACATCCTTCTAAATTTTGACGCAACCTCATTGCAAATTGTTCTACTGATTCATTTTCTGTTTGACTCATTTCTCGAAATATGTGACGTTGAAATGGTACATTTGATTCAGGACAAAAATATTAATATAAGGCTCTTTTGGCTCTGTCAAAAGGATCATTTATATTTTGGTCTTCAGTCAGTGTGAAATAAATTTCTTGGACATCCATTCCAGCAGTATGAAGAAGAAGAGCACGTTTTCTATCTGCATTCAACTGTCCTTTTGAAGCAATATACAGGTCAAATGCTCTTACCCCTTTTCGGCACTGTTGCAGTTTCGACCCCTTTTCCTTCCAGTTGAGCTATCGATTTGAAAC
>NW_008709216.1:21766-30678 GCF_000327385.1 Lottia gigantea
TAACTATCCATGTTCATGTTGAAAATAGAAATAATTGTTGACAGTTCTTGTTATGTGAAAAATATTCAAACTATCCCGTGTAGAATTTGGATTTATCGTATGACATGAAGGTAATAATAATAATAATAATACTTACTCTTTATTAGGGTAAGAAATTAGTCTAAATTAAGTTATTTCCACTCATGAATATGAGTGAGTAGTCAATCTGTATAGCCTACTATGCCCTGTAAATTTCAGCTTTCTGGAAAGCATTTAAAATTGATTGTCCCTACAGTCCCATTGGAAGGAAATGAACAAGATTTGGGTGATGTACAGTGGTATAACCTATAGGCCTATGTGTGTATATAAGGATTCAGTATGAATCTCCCCACTTTGGCCCATATTTCATGAGTAACCAACTCGACAACGGCAGTTTTACCTATTTTCATGTACAATGTTTGATAAGTCGAGAAAAATTCAACCGATAAAAAATGGTGACGTTTGGTAATAACTGAAATCCGCCATTTTGTATTTGTCAAAGTATACATTAATACATTTTACCTTGCTTGAAACTACTGGATAACCCATGTTTATCAAAACAAGCAAATGCAGAGGTCATGCGAGGTTGCACCTGTAAATTGTTAATCATTTCTGGAAATGCACGAAAAGTAGGTTAGCACGAAAATAGGTTTCTTGACTGTATAATTAACTTTTCTTAGTATTTATCTTTAATAGGGATTTATTATAACTGATGACAGTTCCTTCAAAGAACAATAATTTAAAAAATATTAGTGACTGACAAAATATAAGATAAGTACAATGTAAGAGTGGTTTATTGCTAAAAGTCATTGAAACTTCATAAGAATATGGCCCACATTGTAATCCATAGTCACGCGTGATGTCGTTCACTGGAATATATTCTAGCAGACGACACTTGGAAATCCGCTTACAGCTTGGGATTATAATTAAAACAAGGTTCGCACAGCCTTGAAAAACCCTTGAATTCCGTTCGTTGCCTTGAAAAACCTTGATTTCAAAAAAAGTCTTTGAAAGCACCATAAAAAACCCATTTTCTCTCGAAAAGTCCTTGAATTTTGAGTTGAGTCAAATTGTGTATATTTTTATCATTAACCCCATTGACAAATATTAACTATCTTTATTGATTTCACAGTTCAGAAGTAAGGTACATGTGTATTCTGTCAGACTAATATCCTTGAAAAGTCCTTGAATTTCAAAGCCCAGAGTCCTTGAAAAATCTTTGAATTTTTGAGGCAAAGTGCAGTATGAACCCTGTATAAGGAAATTTGGCGGAAAAATTGTGATATTTGGTAATAACTGAAATCCGCCATTAATACATTTACCTTGCTTGAAATTACTGGATTCAATCTACTAGCTGACAGTGTGCAGACAACCCATGTCTATCAAAAAAAGCAAATGTGGAGGTCACGCAAGGTCACACATGTGAATTATTAATCATTACCGTGGAGATGCACGAAAGGTAGGTTAGCAGGAAATTAGGTTATTCGACTGTAATTATGCAAATGTTGATGTAAATAATTTCTTTTTGATATTTTGTTCACTTTCAGTAATTTGGATTTTATGAATATTTCAGCTTTTCATGCTACCATACTGAAGGGATAAAAAATTTAGTTTGATTTGATGCTATTTTGAAAGGGTCGTCTATGGTCTAGTCTACCTAAAAATTTTAGTTTTCACCATTTGGTGTTGTTGGTTTGAGTCTTTCCATTCCATAAGCTTACTCCAGAACATCTCAATGATGTGTTGAGGCCTTTGAGCCATAAAGAATTTGCGGATGTAAGAGACAGTTGTCTCCCTTTCGAAAATTCAGTTTGGATGAAAATAAGATTAGAAATAATTTAGTAGAGGAAGTGATGAAGAAGGCAGCGATAATGCATCCTATCGAAGTGATGAAGAATTAGAATCAATGTTGCTATTATGAATTACATAGTTATTGGCAGCTCTAATGAAGAAAATTATGTTTTTGCACATGCAACATTCACACCAGAAAACGATTATGATTGGTAGCCTATAGTATGTAAGCCAAAAATTGAGATGGATTGGAGATTAAAACACCTTATACCCTAGTCTGTATTATACCTCATGAGTCATGATGGATATACTTATATACCACGCAAACCAGTTTATCTATAATGTAGAAGATGAAGGCATTCCATCCAGACTGTTTAAAATTTGACCTGTTGTTGACATTCTGAATAAGAAATTAAAATCAGCTTACACACCATCACATGATATTGCGATTGATGAATCACACATGAAGTTTTATGTTAGACTTGGATTCAAACAATACTATTAAGTCTGCAAGATTTGGTATAAAGTTTTTAAATTGAACCAAGCGAAGGTTCCTGCATTCGGATGTACCTGGAAGTTGAAGATATAAACCGGACATGACAGAGATTCAAGTAACTTTCTAACAAGTGCCAAAGTGGTTTATGGATCTCAGTAAAGATCGATCTGGATTTGGATACAACATTTATGTTGCTGCAATGGCCCTGATCTCTTCACTTAGTTGATTACACAGAAAACAAACATGCATATGGGTGGAACTGTTGGTTTAAGTCGTAAAAACATACTAAGAAACTAAAAACTATTTTGCTCATACTGAGAAAAACATCCATGATTTCCCAAACTAGGGCAGATATTTGAATTCTGTTCTTTTTTTTATATATTAAGTACCGGTATTGTTGAGAGAGTCAAATTGGATTTTTATGCGCCTACATGAAATGTGGAGCGTATATATTGGTGTCAACCATGTTGGTCCGTCTACAATTGTTCGTAAACATTCTACAAGGCACAATTCTTGACAGAAATTTAATTAAATTGTTTATTTTGAGTGTCATGTGGTCTGGCTTCGATCGCTGATTGGTCTTTCGTTGATGAATGTTCGGTGCTAATGTTCGTCGTTAACGCAGACGGCGAATAAGGAATTGTTCGGGAGGCGAACAATTTTATAAAATCAAACATGTTTGATTTCACGAACAATTCTCACGAACATTTTTGTTTGTGTTTCTGTAATCTGCAGACGGTGAAAAAAATGATTGAAACAAAATTTTTACGATTGTTCGCTTAAAATGTTCCTCGTCTGCGTTGAGCCTTATTATTCTCATTGGATGGTATTTGATTTCAAGTTTAATTATTTCTTCCATTGGTTTGACTTTAGTTTTTATCTGATATAAATGAAACTTGGTATGACCATTTATATTGTTGAGATCTTTGACAAGTTTGATTTTGATTTTTTTTCTTGTTCAAAGGTTTTTGAGTTATTGCCCTGGACTTTAGTCAAAACATGTCAAAATTTTTTAGTGAGTACAAAGGAGACTACAGTTTTGATCCCATTTTAATGAAATTTAGTGTGATCATTTATCATAAGGTCTTGGTCATTACAATTTGACAATTTTTTCGATAAATGGATTTTGAGTTATTAGTTTATTTGATTTGGGGGCACAATAGAAGCTCCAATTTTAGATTGATGAAATATGGTGTGATAATATAACCATTTTAAAGTTATTGCCCTTGACTTAGTTAAAACTTGTTAAAATTGTTTAGTTTCTACAATAAATACAAAAGATTTCAGACAATTTGGATGATTATTAGTCTGAATATAATGAGATATTGGATAATTACAAATTTGATTTTTTGGTGAACCATTTAACTGTAACTGCCCTTGATTTGGTAAAAAAGTGTCAAAATTTGTTTGTTTGCACAATAGAAACTACAATTTTGAATTGATTGCACCTTGGGGTGATCATTTGAATTGAAGTTCTTGAGTAAGGAAATGATTACTCTTGCAATGCACATTTTCTGAGTTAATGTGCTAATTAAGAGTTATTGCCCTAGATTTGATGATAACTATGAAGTCATTATGAACATCTTAAAGTGGCATTCCGCTTTTTTTAAAAAACATTTTCATTATCAAAAACGTTTTATTTCTAAACGTAATATTTCTAAAGTATGGTAAATTTATCTATGTATCTACTTGATCAAGCTGAATGGGTTAGTTAAAAACAGGGAGTACTAATTGTTAATTAAGCAGTTTGACCTAGTTTTGGTAATTGGCTTTATAATGGCTTGTTATATTCAGTTAAAATTTCAGATACTTTATAGGATAAATTTCACAAATTTGAGCAAAAAATTTTAACGACCTACAACAAGGCAGAATGTCCTTTTAGATATGAAAAAAGAGGGTGTATGTTTCCATGTTTGGCATGCTAACTTTGCCACGGATAAAAAAAATATTTAAACTAGGAATCTTTCTACTACCTGGTTTTTGGCCAATCAATGAATAAGGAGAAAAGATAAAGATTATTGAACTTTGTATATGAACCATTGAAACATAGTGACAAGCAGGTTACTGTATCAAAGGCTCAATGATATCTGACTTGTAAACACTTGATAAATCAATTACCACCAAACATGGTGACATGAGTAATGGTCTACTGTATGAGAGGCCCAATGACGTTGGACTCGTACACACTTGATAAATCTAGGACTTCTGTCAACAGGCTACCGTATCGAAGGTTCAATGATGTCGGACTCTTAATGGCTTGATAAATCCAGATTGATTGCCACTGGCTACTGCATCAAAGGTTCAATGATATCAAACTCTTAAGCACTTGATAAATCTAGACTTATGGTAACTGGCTTCTGAATCAAAGGTTCAATGATGTCGGACTCATAAAAACTTGATATATACAGTCTAACTATTGACACCTGCTTTAATTGAATTAAAATGTTTATTTTCAGCCGTCCGGTCTGCGGGAACTCAATAGCTGTCTTTACTATTGGGTTTGACATACACCGCACACAGTTAGATGATCAACGTAGCACGGTCAGTATACAAAGTTTATAAATTCCGTCACAAATGTCTATCAGTCTGTGAAAACTTCAGAAGGCAAGAATCTTGATGGATTTTGACAAAACTTGGTGTGTTTATTATCTTTTATGGATGGACACTATTGAAGATCAAGTTATTGCCCTTGTGTTCGAAGTGTTCAATTGTAGCTTGTAAGTACTTAAGAGAACAGATTTATACCAAATTATCAATATTTGACAGACAAAAAAGTTCAGAAAAAATGATGATGAATGGTTGAATATTTGACACTGGTGATTGTTACTATTCTTTCAAATAGTTTAATTTGAAAATACAGCTGCCAGTGGGCATATATCACCTTGCCTGGAAAGCTATCTTTGATGAGTTGCAGTACCTATTAAATGAGCTTTATACTGTAAAATCTGATTTCCCCTTGTTATTGATGCAGGTGGGAGGGCAGTATATGGAAAAAGTTTCTAGTCGATTGGATGTGGCAATAAACGGTAAACCAAGGCCCTTTGTGCTAAAGAACTCTGTGTATGTTCAGAATAATCTGTGTTAGAAGGATGACTGCCATTTACAAAAAAAGACAAACCGGTTTATAGAAAGAAAAATGTCCAGTTTGGGGTATTTTTTGAAGGAATTAGCATACATTTTAGCACTTCTGAAGATATATACAAGACCCAAATCAACCCCTGAAAATGGCTAATGTGTCATAAAAATAAAATTACCATAACTAAAATGTTGTTTCTCTTCCAGGGTTCCAAGAAAAAGTAGCTGGTCTGAAGCTACAATAGGACATTTAAACTGGGAGGTCAATTAGGTTATTGTGGAGCACAAATGTCCCAAAGGCGACTCTTGGAACAAAGCTAGGTAAGGATATTTGAAATATTTCATATGGTATGATATAGCAATACAAGTCAAATTGTTTATACTGTATTTTTATACGCCCAATAAACATAAAAAAAAATATCTTGACACAATTCCTTTTATCGTTGGTAAATCTGCTGTTGTATGAACTGTTTTTGAATTGTCCTTAATTAAAAAAAATGACAACATTTTTAGAAACTTGGTATTCATATGTTTGAAATATTTATAATTTTAGGTGTAAACAGATAGAGCTTCACTACATGGAATTAAAGTGCTTATGATGTGGCACAGAAGTTCGCAAGGCAAGTGTACTTTAATGCATAATGCTATTCTTATACCTGACCATTTAGACTCCTCGATCCTTTGCCTGGCTAAAAGAAATTTATGCTTGAAGGGGTTAACAACTTGGTAACTGTGTAAACTGCAATAAGGTGCTGTGGACTCAAATCTTCTTTAAGGTTTATAAACTTATGATGCCACACCTGCTTCTGCTTCCAAACTTCAAACCTGTGTCAACTTTAAATATCACCTACATTTCTGAAATGTCACTTGGTACTATTGACTTATCAGTACAAGGTCAAATATAAAAGAAAAATTAAAGAAGTGCCAAGGATATCTCCATTCAATGAAATTTTTTATTTAGGAAGACTGACAATATTTATTTGTGCTTGAATTTAAAGAAAGAATTTAAGTATATTTTGTGTCTGATATTTAGGTTAGAAAAGGTAAATCGTCTGGCAATTTACCTTCCCGCAATAGCACTGCCACAATAGGAGTGTTCTGAGGTCATGGCCTGTATGACTCTTCAGACCTCCTATTCACAGATGAAGAGGAACAGATGAAGAACAGATGAAGAGGAACAGATGAAGAGGAACAGATTGAGCGATGCCTCCACCCATTTTTTGTAAGTTTATCATAGATCTTGATGTTTTGAAATTATAGTACCATGATATTATTAGCTGTGTGAATTTTCAGAAATATAAATCAATTTGCAAAAATTCAGTGGATTCCGTATTCCATGGCTCAATAACCATGCAAAATAAATAAAAAATATATAGAATATGCCCTGAGATACAAAATTTTATGGTATTTTGACTCAATACAATGTTTGTTTTTGTTTTATTCAGCCGTCGGCGGGAACTCGATAGCGGTCTTTACTATTGGGTTTGACATACACCACTTACAGTTAGATGATCAACGTAGCACGGTCAGTACCTACCTACATAATTTCAATTTAAATCACAATTCCTGTTCTGTGAAATTTTGTGAAACCCACCCTGAAAAATTCTTGTTCATTTTCTGTATCCCTTGAAAGTGTACTGGGGCATTAATCTTGAAAACTTAACTTACGATGATTTTGGTGTTCCAGTCATCTGATTGATCTCTTAAAATCCATTTCAAAAACAAGCTCCCTGCTGTGGAATGAAAAAGCAAAAACTACCATGGGATCTTTCTCTCTGAAATGAGTGCATATTTGATAATTCCATTGGCAGAGGGGTGTTACAATAGGCATGACTTGCCTTGGCTTATGACAGATACCACAGTAAAAAGATTTAATTCAAAAAGTCATTTAGTCTGAAAATTGATTGTCCATGAGCAGAGATATTGGCCAAATGATGTTATTCACATTTGATATACATAATTAAAGGGGTAGTTTTCAAGATTTTCATTACCAGGTAACTTTTAGATAGCTTTAATGTTATATAATTAACAGAAAGATTTTTTTTTGCTTAAAACTTCCAGATAAGGCAATGGATATATTCCTCTAGTCTTTGGTCTAAAGTATCTATTAATGTTTGCACATAACTTTCCAAACCTATTTTCTGGTCTTTAGCTTCAACAGGACATTACATTTGGAGGTCAATAAGGTTATGGTGGAGCACAAATGTCCTAAAGGCGACTCTTGGAACGAAGCAAGGTAAGGATATTTTAATAGCTATCTTGGATATGATGTTGCTATACAAGTCATTATACACACTGTAACACAAACCCAAATTTTTATATGTGTCCTTACTTTCACGTTTGTATATTATCATAGGATTCTTCTAGCTGGTCTTCGGCCAGATCTATTGAAATTGATCTCATGACCACCATTGTTTGGAATAAACTAAACAAGCCTCCTTCTAATATGCTTGTTACTGAGTAACAGACTGTTCCAAAGAATCCATCAACTGTTTGTATATAGTTGTATATTTTTGATTTTAGGTGTAAACAGATAGAGCTTCATTATACAGAAGTCAAGTGCTTATGGTGTGGCACAGAAGCTCGCAAGGCAAGTTTGTTTTAGAAATATTTAATCTGATATTTTAAATTTTTGATATTCTGAATTTGAAATATCTTGCAACACTTTTCTTATCTGATACAGTTTCGTGAATCATGATATTTTATTTGTGTTCAAAAATAAACATATACATGGGGTTTATATGAGTAAACAGCCAATCAAGACCCTACAGAATAATGATGCCAAATTGTGGTCTATTATTTAAATGTATTTCATGGCCTCTCACACATTGTTTTTGTTTTTTAATTATTTGCAATTATATATTTATATTTTTCAGGTTAGAAAGGGTGAATCGTCTGGTAATTTACCTACCCGCAATAGCACTGCCACAATAGGAGTGTTCTGAGGTCATGGCCTATATGACTTTTCAGACCTCCTATTCACAGATGAAGAGGAACAGATGAAGAGGAACAGATGAAGAACAGATGAAGCGGCGCCTACAGAACAGATGAAGAACAGAAAGAAGTATGAAGAACAAGTGAAGAATGCTGAAGAAAAGATCAACAGATGAAAAGAGGGACCTCCAAAGAGTACTCAAAAAGAAGAACCACGTCTACAGATGAAAAGCCATGGGTATGTTACAAGGGATTTAGTGAACATTGTCATCTTAATTTTTAAAATGAAAACATAATACTTGAACGACATTTAGAAATGAGGCGTACATATAATAGAAACAAGGCAATATTATGGATTAAACATATTTCTTTAATAAACTAATTAAACAGATAACGTTTCAAACAATGTGTTGCCATCAGAATAAGAAACCTAACAAGACATATTACAAATAAGAATAATAAAGAGATTAACAGAGTAAAGGGTAATAATGAGAAGTCTAAATAAGAGAACATAAGCTTATTATCCTAAGTGAGTTACAATTTAGGGAATAATGAGTTAAAGCAATGGGAAGACTTAAATGGTTACCATTTATACATT
>NW_008709216.1:30728-31944 GCF_000327385.1 Lottia gigantea
TACATAGAGTAATAATTACCAATGCATTTATCTGCTGTTTATTCTAATTACCAATGCATTTATCTGCTGTTTATTCTAAGAGGAAGTATTTCTTTGAAAAAAACAAGTTGCGTTAAAATAAGTAGTTGTGTTGAATAGATGAATATTTGAGCTATGGCTTATTTACATAATTCCTTTCTTATTTCAGCTGAAGAACTCACAAGAAGATGGTGTTTCTGCATTTGGTTTTTCTGCATTGATTAGGTGTTTCTGCATTGATTAGGTGTTTCTGCATTGATTAGGTGTTTCTGCATTGATTAGGTGTTTCTGCATTGATTTGGTGTTTCTGCATTATTAGTTCTGCTTCCAGCGACTGGTTTTTACTGGTACCTTTAGAATTGACTTTCTCCTTGTGCTAGAATAAGTCATCTTTCCTCAGTATTCTATTTGACTCAGCTGTAAATGGGTGTGGATAATCTGAGTAAAATCATTGCCAAGAAATTTGGCCAAGGAACAGCTGTTAGACAGGATCTTTTGATCCTAAGCTGTTATCCTTGTAAAAAAATCTGTCTTTCTATCAGTAGGCTGACTAACCTTTCTTTCATCGAGTTCTGGGCCATGTTTCTCGAAAAAATCTCACTATCAATATTTGTCTAAGTATGGTATTTCTCAGTGTAAAATTCCACACTTGCGACACATTTGTATTGAAAGATTTTTTGAGAAACAGACCACGTATTTCTGCTTTCATTCGGTGTTTCTGCACCTTTTACTAGATACCAGTCAATCAAACCAAGATTACCTTTCCACTACCATTCAACAAGAATTGCCATGATACTAAGATCATCAGCAAATATTTGGATGTTTGCTTTATGGCTTTAATTTCTGGGTTTTTTTCGGTTTGGATTTCTGCTTTTTTGTTCGTATTTCTGTTTTTTGATTTGGTGTATTTTGCTATCTACAGCTTTTCCGAGTTCAGGTCAAAGTTGGCAGTAAGGTCAAAGTGAGTGTATGAGGTCTAATGTCAAAGATGGTGGTTGAAGTCAAAGATAGTTGTTGAGGTCAAAGGTCAAAGTTGGTTGTAGAGGTCAAAGGTCAAAGTTGGTATTTTAGTTCAAGGGTTAAAGTTGGTGTTTGAGGTCAGGGGTCAAAGTTGGTTTGGTAGTTGAGGTCAAAGTTTTCTTTTCAGGTTATGGTGGTATGGATGAAGGGAGGGTTATTAGATGAGAAGAAGCATGCA
>NW_008709216.1:32073-34725 GCF_000327385.1 Lottia gigantea
ACTTGCATCATTGACAGGGTTTACTTGGTTGAAAACTCAAAGATATTGCCTCAACCATTTCCGAAATTGAGCCACAGCTTCTTCCTTCTAGCTGATAAAACCATGGCACTTTCTCAATTTTTTTTTTTCAATTTTGTTTTTTAATATATTTTTTGTTTTTCAGATAATGGTGGAAAGAGTAATGGTTTTCATTGTTTTTGTTCTGTTTTTTTTTTTTTTTTTTGGCTTTCTGTCATATTTGTTTGGCTTTCTGCTTTAGTTTGTTTGGATGTGTGCTGTCTTGTCCATGACTTTTGTTTAGTTGTGTTGGTTTTAGTTTTTTTTTGGATCATTAACTGGTAGGTTTAGAAGTTTGGTTAGTTTCTATTTCAATTGGGCAAGGGGGGAGTGTAATGATGTTTTTCTATTTCAGAAATTGGTATTTTTATAGTCAAGAAATAGAAAATTCTCTGTTGGATTGTGGATATGTGGGATTGGCATGTAGGAATTCTTTCTGGAACTTGGTCTTGAGGTTAAGTACTATATTTTCTTTTTAGGCTTTTTTCCTCATGTTTTATGAGTTTCAGATATGGGTATTTATTGTGTCAGGGGATGTTCGGATGGGACAAAATACCTATACCACATGTGATACAGTCTGAGCACTCAACTGTGTAAAATCCAAAAAAACAGAAAAGTGTAGAGAAATATGTCAGATGGTTTATGATTTAATTTGTAAATCATTTTAAAAATTGTGCATACTGAACCTTCAATATATATGATATTTTAATTATTTCCTTTCTACTGTAGATTAATTTTTGGTTTATTGAGATAAGAAGATATTATTGTTTTTTGGTGTCAGATAATGGTGTTGGTGTATGGTTTTAGATAATGTTTTTTTCATGGTCTAAAAGGGTGAAGAAGATAAGTTTGAATCTTAAAATATCTGGTAATTTTCTTAAATAACTAAATTTTACAGAGCGCTAGCCTAATGTAGATTTGAATCTTTGGAAACATTGATTAGGTTTTGATTGACCTGAAATTAATTTCAATTTCACAATTTCAAAGTTTGGTTTTGACATTGAATATAATTATGTAAAAATGTCTTAAGAAGTACTAGAACTGTACATCATTTGCAAATACCTCAAACTAGAAAATATACCTCAAAGTGCCCTTGTTAAGCTATGGAATACTTATTCTCTGTTTTTTTTTTACATTGCAGGTATTGGTGATATAGATAATATAGTTTTAGGGTAGGCAGGGAGAAATCCTGCAGGGAACTCATCGTCCCTGTCCTGCCGAGATGGATTGATTGGTGTGAAAGGCAAGAAATTTGGAATGACTCTTAGAGCATGTAAACAGAAGTAAGTTATTCTTTAAAAGGAAGAAATGAAGAAACAATAATTTTTAAAAGGATAACAAATGGATTAGCAGGTCCTGGGTAAAAATTATAACATTTGACCAACATCTACTTGACTTTACCACACGAATGACGTCGTGTAAAGATTCTGATGCTCTTACCAGTTGTGCTACAGCCTGTCCTTGAACCTCATTGCTTTTGCAGCAATGGGGTCATAACTTAAACATTTTCAATGATTAATTGTACAGTTTAGTTTAGCAAAGTACAGTTTATGTATACAATCTAACATTAGATTTACCTCTTAGCATTCAAAACATGCAAGATAGGATAGTATCTATTTTTTGGTTTCTCGGTGATGCAGGGTAGATCGGCTAACACGGAAAAATAGTTTAGTTCTTTTCATTGGGAAATTAACTTAGGTCCTGTTTGCTACAGGTTGTACACCTTAAGGATCCTCATTGTACACTACAAAGCAGGGAAGTTTTTCAACATTTAGGATGAGCAGTAAAATTCTGTTGTTTTTCAGATATATGTTGATATGAATGAAATGGTTTTCACTGAGAACATATCTGGTTGTCAAGATAGGTTCGTCCAGGTCATCTAGCTGCTGTTTGTATTCAGGTATTGTTTTAGTTAAATACTCATGTTTCTTTCTTGTTTTGTAACAGAGCTCTTACAATCTTTTATCGAGCATATTATATCTGATATTTTAGTATAAAAGTCAGTTTAGAGAGCATGTTTTAAGATTGAAGGCATATAATGGGTTAATTATGTTATATTCTGAAGGACAATTTGAGAAACAGATTAAAATTTTGCATAAAAATGTATCCAATTATTATTGTTCAATAAATGTGTGTAGAGCTATAAGTAAAGATTTCTTTTATTATTTTTCAGTCAATCTGACGGCTAAAGATATAGAAACAATAGATATAAAGATAGATGATACGGACAGTCTTGTAGTTATATTCTGAAGAAAGAAAGTAAATGAATGAATGAAAGAGATTGCTCAAGATATTGGATTGTATTGATAACGCGTCATGACATTTAAGATCGTTTTGATTACGAAACAATTGAAATAATGCTGTAAATGTTTTTCGACATTTTTATCAAGGTCACAGTGACAAAAGGAAGTATCCGCCCTGTCTTGGAAATCTGTACATGGAAATCAAAATGTAAGAGGATTTGTCTGCTGCCCTGATTGAGTGGAATCATCATGCAGCAATAATGTTAGATTAGAATGGTCTTAAGTTATATTGGCTATCTTTCACAGTTATAGTTGTGGGAATTTTACTAATGAAATAAATTGTTTTATCTAA
>NW_008709216.1:34775-38964 GCF_000327385.1 Lottia gigantea
CTGTTTTTTTTTTTTTTTTTTTTTTTTGGCTTGGCTTTCTGTCATATTTGTTTGGCTTTCTGCTTTAGTTTGTTTGGATGTGTGCTGTCTTGTCCATGACTTTTGTTTAGTTGTGTTGGTTTTAGTTTTTTTTTGGATCATAAACTGGTAGGTTTAGAAGTTTGGTTAGTTTCTATTTCAATTGGGCAAGGGGGGAGTGTAATGATGTTTTTCTATTTCAGAAATTGGTATTTTTATAGTCAAGAAATAGAAAATTCTCTGTTAGATTGTGGATATGTGGGATTGGCATGTAGGAATTCTTTCTGGAACTTGGTCTTGAGGTTAAGTACTATTTTTTCTTTTTAGGCTTTTTTCTTCATGTTTTATGAGTTTCAGATATGGGTATTTATTGTGTCAGGGGATGTTCGGATGGGACAAAATACCTATACCACATGTGATACAGTCTGAGCACTCAACTGTGTAAAATCCAAAAAAACAGAAAAGTGTAGAGAAATATGTCAGATGGTTTATGATTTAATTTGTAAATCATTTTAAAAATTGTGCATACTGAACCTTCAATATATATGATATTTTAATTATTTCCTTTCTACTGTAGATTAATTTTTGGTTTATTGAGATAAGAAGATATTATTGTTTTTTGGTGTCAGATAATGGTGTTGGTGTATGGTTTTAGATAATGTTTTTTTCATGGTCTAAAAGGGTGAAGAAGATAAGTTTGAATCTTAAAATATCTCGTAATTTTCTTAAATAACTAAATTTTACAGAGCGCTAGCCTAATGTAGATTTGAATCTTTGGAAACATTGATTAGGTTTTGATTGACCTGAAATTAATTTCAATTTCACAATTTCAAAGTTTGGTTTTGACATTGAATATAATTATGTAAAAATGTCTTAAGAAGTACTAGAACTGTACATCATTTGCAAATACCTCAAACTAGAAAATATACCTCAAAGTGCCCTTGTTAAGCTATGGAATACTTATTCTCTGTTTTTTTTTTACATTGCAGGTATTGGTGATATAGATAATATAGTTTTAGGGTAGGCAGGGAGAAATCCTGCAGGGAACTCATCGTCCCTGTCCTGCCGAGATCGATTGATTGGTGTGAAAGGCAAGAAATTTGGAATGACTCTTAGAGCATGTAAACAGAAGTAAGTTATTCTTTAAAAGGAAGAAATGAAGAAACAATAATTTTTAAAAGGATAACAAATGGATTAGCAGGTCCTGGGTAAAAATTATAACATTTGACCAACATCTACTTGACTTTACCACACGAATGACGTCGTGTAAAGATTCTGATGCTCTTACCAGTTGTGCTACAGCCTGTCCTTGAACCTCATTGCTTTTGCAGCAATGGGGTCATAACTTAAACATTTTCAATGATTAATTGTACAGTTTAGTTTAGCAAAGTACAGTTTATGTATACAATCTAACATTAGATTTACCTCTTAGCATTCAAAACATGCAAGATAGGATAGTATCTATTTTTTGGTTTCTCGGTGATGCAGGGTAGATCGGCTAACACGGAAAAATAGTTTAGTTCTTTTCATTGGGAAATTAACTTAGGTCCTGTTTGCTACAGGTTGTACACCTTAAGGATCCTCATTGTACACTACAAAGCAGGGAAGTTTTTCAACATTTAGGATGAGCAGTAAAATTCTGTTGTTTTTCAGATATATGTTGATATGAATGAAATGGTTTTCACTGAGAACATATCTGGTTGTCAAGATAGGTTCGTCCAGGTCATCTAGCTGCTGTTTGTATTCAGGTATTGTTTTAGTTAAATACTCATGTTTCTTTCTTGTTTTGTAACAGAGCTCTTACAATCTTTTATCGAGACTATTATATCTGATATTTTAGTATAAAAGTCAGTTTAGAGAGCATGTTTTAAGATTGAAGGCATATAATGGGTTAATTATGTTATATTCTGAAGGACAATTTGAGAAACAGATTAAAATTTTGCATAAAAATGTATCCAATTATTATTGTTCAATAAATGTGTGTAGAGCTATAAGTAAAGATTTCTTTTATTATTTTTCAGTCAATCTGACGGCTAAAGATATAGAAACAATAGATATAAAGATAGATGATACGGACAGTCTTGTAGTTATATTCTGAAGAAAGAAAGTAAATGAATGAATGAAAGAGATTGCTCAAGATATTGGATTGTATTGATAACGCGTCATGACATTTAAGATCGTTTTGATTACGAAACAATTGAAATAATGCTGTAAATGTTTTTCGACATTTTTATCAAGGTCACAGTGACAAAAGGAAGTATCCGCCCTGTCTTGGAAATCTGTACATGGAAATCAAAATGTAAGAGGATTTGTCTGCTGCCCTGATTGAGTGGAATCATCATGCAGCAATAATGTTAGATTAGAATGGTCTCAAGTTATATTGGCTATCTTTCACAGTTATAGTTGTGGGAATTTTACTAATGAAATAAATTGTTTTATCTAACTAATTCTTATTTTCTAGTTGAACTTCTGCATGTTGCATGTTGAGGCCACAACACTATTTCATTTGATTTGATCACGCTTGTTTTTTTTGGCTTTGCTGACTGTGCAGTGTGGTAAATTGAGCCAACTCTTTTTTGAAATGAGGTTTTGTAAACTTTGTATGTGTAGGAGGGACATAACATCAATTTGCATGATTTGATTGCGAGAACCACATAAATCTGACTAAAAATTGGACTGGAGCAAATAGATGCTTTAAGTGTAACACAACAAGTTTCCAAAACCACAATACAATTTTTGGGAGGATTTTGGCTCGTATGTCAGATCTGAACGAAGGGTTGCACGATTTTGGCCAGAGCTTTTTGGCTGAGCCCTTAAATTCTGGATGCCAGATCTTGTTCATGCCAGATTAGTGGTAGACCTGAGCGAGATGAGTATTGCAAGGCATTGAACAAACTTTGAAATCACATACAATTTGCCAGCAAACAGATATACACCCACACAATGGAACAATTCATGGAAGCTGTCACTGTCATAATAACTTTTCAGAATGAATATTCCACTACAGCTTAGCATACAAAACTTTTATTACAAATCATACATTAATACATAACTTGAAATTATTTTAAAAAGGTAGATACGTAGGCCTACATATATATGTAAGCAAAGATATTTTTGTACAGCCGTGTCTGGTTACAAGATAAACACGACTTTTCTATTTGTTTTAGAAACTGTAGAAGTCAAATCGGACTGTTTGTTTTTGAACAATGGCGTATTTAAAGGGGAAGGCGAGAGGATTGTGCCATGACCCCTCGAGTCATAAATTACTTTCTCTTCCAAAGTAGCTTTACATGTATTCGCCGGCTTCCTACATTAGAAAATTTTCCGGGGAGATGTCTGAACAGAAGACGGGAGATATTGAAGTGTGCAATGAAGGAAATTTTGACGGGAAAATCTAAATTTCATTGCATATTTTTTTGACGGCATTTGTTGGTTAAATTTGAATGTCGTCTCGCAGTATGCCAGGCTCTACATCCTTCAGATTGATGTTATGGAAAGAGAATCGATTGATGTCATGTCTTGTGCCTTCTAAAGCACAAAAGATATGCGACAGTTTCAGAACAATTTATCTTCTAAGGGAGAAAACTCAATTTAACTTTGATTAAAGACTGTAGTTAAATCTGCCAAAAATGCTTGTGTGTGTTTACTGTTATGTTCAGTGTGTTTAGTTACAAGGATCAGTTACTCGATTCATGGGCCATGGAATTATATTCAATTTTGTGGGGAATTTGAAAGGAGCTACGGAGAGATTTTGTGTATAAAATTATAGAAGAATAGTAAATTCCAAAATGATCGAAAAACAAGCAGTAGCGTTTCTACTTGGTGTTCAAAGGGCGGGCATTTTCCCTCAGAACTGAGGTTTCAAATTATTATCATTAGACATGTTTGTGTCCTTAGCAATTCTGGAGCCGGTACTCGCCCCCTCCCCTCACCTAATGATACATAGAAAATCCATTGAACACATTTTAATTGATCGCATATATTCATCCACTTACAAAATAAACAAACAATAACAAATACTCATGCACGTGAAATATTCAAGGTCATTTGAGATCAAATCACTTGACAAAACAAACAAACACAAAAAATCTTTCAAGATGTCCGGACATGAATTGGAATAGTATATACTTTTTCAAGGTAAATAGGCTATAATATATCATTATTTTATTAT
>NW_008709216.1:40563-46574 GCF_000327385.1 Lottia gigantea
TTCATTTTTTGAATAGGTTACAATACATTTCCATTTTATTTGGTCGTGAGCACTAAAACAAGCCTTTTCTACCTTCTAGAAACATGTAATCCGCTTTTAATTTAACTCTGAACATATACTTTAACTACTTTAACTACTTTAAACTCTGTCCGATTTTAATGGAACTACATATATAGAAAATAAGTTTTTATGTACAGGACGTATTCGTCACTCATCTGTTACATAAAAACACAATTTCTCATTAGAAAGACCAAAAGCAAACAATAGCAACTCCGGTCTCTTAGAACGTAAGGTAAAATCATGAGGGGGGGGGGGGGGGGAGACCTCGGGGTCTACACTTACGGCGATTGGCGAATGTCACCAAATAAGACATTTCTTTGAAATGAAGTGGGTGTGCAATAGGGGAAAGAAACTAGTTTCATGGTTGGTCGGTTGCTCTATCCACTCCGTTTCCTACTTAAATACTCATGAATCATCAAAACTACAACTACCCAGACACATTAATTGATATACATAATATGTTATACACGTATTACAATCCATTTATACAAATAGAAATGTTAAAACAGAACCTTAAAAACACACGCGATCTGCAGACAACTGACCTATTTTCGGCGTGCGTTCCTACATAAGATGGACAAATAGAATTCTCATGCCTACACTTCGAGACGAATCCCTTTATATGTAGCTTCGATTGCAACCACGAGTATATTTTGGGTTGTGATTAAAAAGATTTCATCTAAATTGTCGGTTTGAAGGTTTGATTATAGGCCGAGAAGTCTAAGGTTCGTTGAATCCTAAAGTTAGACATAAAAATATAACTAACAGTTTACAGTTGTGATAATTCTGAATAGTTTAGGGCTAAATTCAGTTCGGTAAGCACCCTAAAAATTATGAAATTCGGGTTAACATAAAAAAAAATAATTGAATTACACAATCACAATGTCACAAATTTGGAGTCAAAAAGTTAGAATGATATAATTTTATTTCATTTTTTTCCACTGAAGTGCTGCACATTTAAGGCTATCACCATAAAGTTTGAAGAAAATCAGTTATAGGTGGTTAAACCATGATTTTAGGCAATTACGGTAAAAATGTGGACAGAGGATCAGTCAGTTTACGGTAATCCAGAATACATCATTCGGGTTTTCTTGGCAATTTTCGGAAAAACCTCTGTCTTGAATTAACGAGCCTGCCTATCCAATAAAGTTTTGTATTGCTGCTTAGACCTCTGTCTTGAATTAAGTGAAGAGCTCATAATTACTGTTCGCGGAAAATACCAGATAATCCCGATTACATGAAGGCTGCAGAACACAACTAAATAAATCATTTTGACGTACTTAAATAGAGTTCCGTACCTTTAATGACAATTCCATCTATCTCACTTTGTTCCGCTCACATAGGTGTTGTAATCAGCCCTTTGCACTCTGTCTAGTGCAATTACTGTAAGTCTTTCGGAATTTGCAAGACGTACATTGTAAAGTGTCCTTTCTAGCGGAAATAAACTTTGTCTGTATTAGTATTTTTAGAACTGTAAGCGTCCAACATGTCGACAAAAAGACGTGAACTATTGAGGATTTGTGCAGTTAGTAAAAAATCTGAGGTACTCGGAATACAAGTTTAAGCGCTCTAGTGAACATAAGGAATTATTGAATCAGAAAAGTGTTACTTTTATCTTGCAAGGCCCCTATATTTTGATGGAAATTTCACACAAGCCAGTAAAAACAATCTGCAATCAAATTACCCCTCGATCCAACATTTACCAACTGACATAGGACATCCCTACTAGTTCAAATTTGGCTTTATTGACACCATAATTTTAAAGAGTATGAACAAAAATAATTTAGTTTTTATCATAATGATAGGTCTTTTTCAACCTGGACAGTAGCCCCCATCCGAAGGTTTCATCTCGACCTATGCCGCGATTAAACCCTGACTCCTGGTTATAAATTTGCATTCACGGAACTGTAGTATTTTCATCTTATTTTCTATTACGTTGATTTACCATTGAATATGTTCATTCGATGGATTGACCTATCTTTTTATTTTTATAAAAACAGTACTACAAAGTTGTAAGTTGTGGTACTGTATAGATAGTCCGAGATGCCATAATTATATCAAAGGTTCATACTCGAAACTGTTCCAATGAAACAAAAACGACTTTAGCTTATTCGCTTATTATTATTTGGTATATAAGTTGGAAATACAAAACTTTTCAATATCGGAGTACTTTTAAAATTTGACCACAAAATGACTTAGAGCGACACACAATATTAGTCTTGATTACGGATTACATTTTTAATAAAATCATACCCCTTTGACCACCTGTTGATTCTTTCAATGCTGCACGTGCCAGATGAAGGAGGTGATGTGAATTTAATTTGGTTACAGAACGAATTCTGTGTATTTAACGTTAGAAAAGCAGTTTTAATAACGGTAAGATATTGAAAACATCTTTGAAACTTTTTGAGACTTTTGTCTAATAAAATTTCTCTTGAATTCATTCAAATTCATAACAAATTCAGTAACATTTTCAATTTCACAAAGTCCGAAATATTCTGTACTTCTTCGCGCTTAGTCTTTCTTTTCCCAATTGTCATTTCATTTTCATTCATTCATTCATTCAGTCACTCATACAGTCATTCATACAGTCATTCATACATTCATTCATTCTAATTGTTATTTTACTTCATTCATTTATTCATTTATTCAACCGTATTTTTGTATCTAAATAAAGTGCCACCAACATGAAGTAAGCCATTTTCAATGCGGGTCGAGACTTTGCGCTGCATCTTCACAATGTCAAGTTCATACGAATTGTCTTAAATGATTGGTGCTGTGAGCCCTCTTTGATAATTCTGTTCCCCTACACATCCCCTCCTCCCAATTATTTCTTAAAACAAACAACTGCCCAGAAATTCAATCCGAAAATGTCCAAACTCTTGACTGGAAAATGTCCTGAAATAGAATATGTTCATGTTTATATTTTTATCACAGTAAACACATTCGTAGACCAACATTACTATTTTGAACCTTACATTAAAAGAAAAATAATCGGTAAAATTCGATTTACCAATGAATCTGCAAAGACAGTACTTCGGATAATACACTGGTTGTACAATGATATTAGAAAACGTTTGTTAAACAGCTGTCCTGGTGAAGGTTTTAAATCCGAAACACGAATGGAACAAAATCAACTCCTGTAAATTCGATATATCAATATTTTTAGTTGCACCTATACAGTGTTATTGCCATTCGTCTTGAATGTGTGGTCGCTATACAACTGAAGGCATAATTTTGTCAGACAGAAAGTGGGAATGATGAAAGAAAATCCATACATAAGATCGAAAACTTCTTTTAATTCCTTTATAACAAACTGTACAACATGAATGATTGATTAATACCACTACAAATCACAGTTTGTATGCCCTTTTTTCATCATTCATGGTTTAAGGTCAAATTCAGTCGGGAAGACAAAATTATGCCGAATTTGAAAAAAGGACATACAAACTGTACAATATGAATGATTGATTAATACCACTAGAAATCAATGGAAATTGAAAGTGACCCCCTTAACCTTAACTCCCCCATTTACTCTGTTTATAAACAAATTACACTTTTTTATAGGACAGTAGGCCACATCATTGTGAACAGTTTTGTTTTGGAAGAAAACCTGTGTATTGAAAAAATGCATTTTTATAAAAGATAAGTCAATTAAATCATATTTAAGTCATTTATTCACCTAAGTTTTTGCAAAGTTAATTAAATTCATTTCCAGCTGTCTGATGAGGATTGTATTTCCGAAACCCACCTAAATAGAATGATAGAAAGTTCTTCCAATAGCATTTGTCTTTGAGTGCAGTATTACCATTAAAATATATTTTATTGATTTTATTTTATTTCATTTTTGCGGTGATATGGAATGGATGTTTGGAACTATATGTTTTAAAGAAATTATGTCTACTGAATGTCAGAGTTTTACAGAAGGTAAGCCAACTACACACATATCTATACTTTTGAGGTACTTCCAAAAGCATTTTGTCTTTGAATGTTTTTTCTGCGACAGTCCCTATCTAATGACTTAAACAAATCATAGCATGTCCTATGGAACCCGTTTTTGATACATATTATAACAAAAGCTGTATTGGAATTTGCTAATTTGTAGGCGTATACATAAGGGGAAGATACTTGCTTTTACACGTAGGACTATATTGTCCTGCAAATCTGCAATGGAATTAGCTGCTATTTATTGTTTGGTTTTGTAGATTATAGTTAAAAAGAATAGTTACAGATAATAGTTAAATAGTTATAGATAATGGTTAAGAAGAATATTTATAGTTAATGGTTTACAAGAATAGTTATAGATGATGGTTTACAAGAATAGTTATAGTTAATGGTGTACAAGAATAGTTATAGTTCATGGTTTACAAGAATAGTTATAGTTAATGGTTTTAGTTAATGGTTTACAAGAATAGTTATAGTTAATGGTTTAAAAGAATAGTTATAGATGATGGTTTATAAGAATAGTTATAGATAATGGTTAAGAAGAGTATTATAGATAATGGTTTAAGAAGAATAGTTATAGTTGATGGTTTACAAGAATAGTTATAGATGATGGTTTAGAAGAATGGTTATAGATAATGGTTAAGAAGAATAGTTATAGTTAATGGTTTACACGAATAGTTATAGTTAATGGTTTAGAAGAATAGTTATAGTTAATGGTTTACAAGAATAGTTATAGATGATGGTTTATTAGAATAGTTATAGACAACAATTAAGAAGAATTATTGTATATGATTGTTAAGTTATAGATGGTAAGCTAGTTTTGTTTTAGACTAATGAAGCGTTTTGTTTCTTGTTTGCAGGTTAAGGTGGAACAGAAGATGAAAATTACATCTCAATATTATACTGACTTTATCTGATACAAAACACAAACATTCTATACGTAGCTATCACAAAAAGAATATGTAATGGTTCTCAAATGCTAGATGGTTATTACCAGACTGTTATATTGTCATTGTGAGATATTTCCTATTATTTGATATTGAAAGGCCTTGACTAACTAGCAGATTTCGTGAATTAGATTTTTAGTTAGATTTCCGTGTATTTTCTAATGAGTTCTTTTCTGACTAGCTGCTTTCAACTTATGTCTATTCCAAGAGTACTGCAATTTTAAGTAAGATTTATTGGCGTTTGATTGTGAAGTATTGTAAACTGTTTAATTTGTCATGCAAAGACTCGATATTGTTCGCACGTTCGTTATGTCTATACAACTGTGAAATACATTGGTATGGTATATCAAGCAGTAAATATCTAAATGTACAATATTGTATTACTCTGTAGTATACCCTGAGATGACTGGCAGGTGTCCTTTGGCTTACATGTTAGTAGTTTAAAGAGTTTTAAAGACTCCCATTTGGACTATTCTCAAGGAAATATCCCACATTTTTAATTGATTGGCAACTGAACATATTCTAATCTGTGTTAATATTTGTTCCTGTAAGGTCAGATATTGCTATTAAGTATTTATATGCTCCTCCATTCACGAATGAAAAACATCCAAAATACCAAGTCTACCTAGAAGAGACATTTAGATAAGTAAACAAGTAGCTAATTTTTGTAATCCGGCAGGCTAAATAATCATTGAAACTGTGCAATATTCAATATCGCTTTCATTTACATTACCACATCAGTTATAGGCAACCCCCATATCTAAAAACTAACTGAGGATTGTGTATCGGAAAATCATGCCGACAGCATCAGACTAGCTCGGATATGAGTCAATTATGCGAAATTCACACCACGAAAAAAACTTATGTTTCACGTTATCATTATTTGTAATTGTCATTAAAGCTACTAATGATCACATTTAGTTAATTTTGCAGCGAATTCTATGGCAGATATTTGAGTTCTGTTTTTTCTGACATGTGCAGATAGTCCATGTGAAGATTGGTGCAAAATTTCAGCATTGTAGCTTTGTAAGTTTTCACGCAAAAAATTTATTTGTCTTT
>NW_008709217.1:0-2860 GCF_000327385.1 Lottia gigantea
CTTAATCAACCCAAAAAAACCTCAGAACTATGAGATATTATTTGAAATAAAAGAATGATTCAAAAATTGATTTCGGCTTACTTCAATATTTATAAGGAAAAGATAAAATTGACACTTTTTAATTTGCAATACTTAATTGATAAAATGTCAAAATTGAGTAATTTCTACCAAAAAACACAAATAATTCAATTCTAAAAACACGTTGATTAAGAAAAATTTGCAGTGTTTTTTTTGTAAAACTTCAAAAGTGTATTTAAACGATTTTGTCTTTGAAATTCCAATATCAATTTCTATAAAACAGTACCGCCCAAGGGTCTTCAAATTTTTTAATCAATTCTAAAATAAAACAAAGACTTGATGCTCATAAAACAAAATTTATTTCGTACTTGGTAGACACATTCCTCGCAAAATTCTAATTTTCAAACAGATGTCTGTGGTTCCGGCAATTTCAATAAAACTAAGTGTTTGATGACGTCACTAATCGCAAAATATGCTTGTATCACACAAGACCCTAGTAGTAAATAGTGACGTCATTAAACACTAAGTATTAGTGGAATTGCAGGAACCACAGACGTCTGATTGAAAATTAGAATGATGTAAATTGATGCTATCAGTGTTCCTGATACACATAAAAAATATAGAAAACCTCTTTACAATCTCTTTAACAAGAATCACAGACGTCTGATTGAAAATTAGAATGATGTAAATTGATGCTATCAGTGTCTCTGATACACATAAAAAATATAGAAAAACCTCTTTACAATCTCTTTAACAAGAACCACAGACGTCTGATTGAAAATTAGAATGATGTAAATTGATGCTATCAGTGTCCCTGATACACATACAAAATATAGAAAACTTCCATACAATTCCTGTTTTCTGGAAGCTGCGACTCGCCCAACTTCTCATTCAAGCAGCCAACAAGACCATCTCTGTATATACGACTGTATCGGTCTGAAAACCGTCATTCCAAAACGCATCTTGTTCCGTTCTATAGAAGTCAATATTTCCATTTGCGTTACAACAGCTACAGTTGGTCTCAACCGTACCAAACCACCAACCGGATTGGGCAGCTGACGAACAGATTGACGTTGGTCTATCTGGAGTACTGAACTCGGTGTTGTTCAAAGCGGATAGACAGTCTTCTAATGGGCTTGAATCCACAGGTTCAGCTGTTCCAATCATTAGCCGAAATCCCGACGCAGTATCCGTAATTTTGAAAGCGTGGTATTTAATGGTCTTTTTTTTCCATTGCTGACTGACGTGGATTTTGATTTGAAGATCGTAGCTGCGACTGTTGGTTATTTCAAATATGCTTTGCAGACCCAACCAATGACTTCCGAACCAATCAACAACATCACCAAAACCATCGACATATTCTTGCCAAGTTCTGTCAAATGATACATTTGGGGACCAGTAGGAATTAATCTGGAGATACATTTTGCCGTAGACCATGTCGCAGCGAACTTGGAAAGGAGCAGCAGAGAGTTTTGGTTTTATCCAAAATGTATCATATCGACCTGCATAAAATCCCGAATCACGACCTTCTGAACAATCTGAAATTAGACAGTGGAATAGCTCAGTCAGTAGAGAGTTGGGTCGTCGTCTACTAGGACAGTGGAATATCTCAGTCGGTAGCGATTGGATTGTTGTCTACTAGGACAGTGGAATAGCTCAGTCAGTAGTGAGTTGGATTGTCGTCTGCTAGGACAGTGGAATAGCTCAGTCAGTAGAGAGTTGGATTGTCGTCTGCTAGGACAGTGGAATAGCTCAGTTAGTAGTGAGTTGATTGTCGTCTGCTAGGACAGTGGAATAGCTCAGTTAGTAGTGAGTTGGATTGTCGTCTGATAGGACAGTGGAATATCTCAGTCGGTAGCGATTGGATTGTTGTCAACTAGGACAGTGGAATAGCTCAGTTAGTAGTGAGTTGGATTGTCGTCTGCTAGGACAGTGGAATAGCTCAGTCAGTAGTGAGTTGGATTGTCGTCTGCTAGGACAGTGGAATATCTCAGTCGGTAGCGATTGGATTGTTGTCTACTAGGACAGTGGAATAGCTCAGTTAGTAGTGAGTTGGATTGTCGTCTGCTAGGTCAGTGGAATAGCTCAGTTAGTAGTGAGTTGGATTGTCGTCTGCTAGGACAGTGGAATATCTCATTCAGTAGAGAGTTGGATTGTCGTCTGCTAGGACAGTAGAATAGTTCAGTCAGTAGTGAGTTGGATTGTCGTCTACTAGGACAGTGGAATAGCTCATTCAGTAGAGAGTTGGATTGTCGTCTGCTAGGACAGTAGAATAGTTCAGTCAGTAGAGAGTTTGATTGTCGTCTGCTAGGACAGTGGAATAGCTCAGTCAGTAGTAAGTTGGATTGTCGTCTGCTAGGACAGTAGAATAGCTCAGTCACTAGTGAGTTGGATTGTCGTCTGCTAGGACAGTGGAATAGCTCAGTCGGTAGTGAGTTGGATTGTCGTCTGCTAGGACAGTGGAATAGCTCAGTCAGTAATAAGTTGGATTGTCGTCTGCTAGGACAGTGGAATATCTCAGTCGGTAGCGAGTTGGATTATTGTCTACTAGGACAGTGGAATAGCTCAGTCAGTAGAGAGTTGGATTGTCGTCTGCTAGGACATTGGAATAGCTCAGTCAGTAGTGAGTTGGATTGTCGTCTGCTAGGACAGTGGAATAGCTCAGTCAGTAGTGAGTTGGATTGTCGTCTGCTAGGACATTGGAATAGCTCAGTCAGTAGTGAGTTGGATTGTCGTCTGCTAGGACAGTGAATAGCTCAGTCAGTAGTGAGTTGGATTGTCGTCTGCTAGGACAGTAGAATAGTTCAGTCAGTAGTGAGTTGGATTGTCGTCTGCTAGGACA
>NW_008709217.1:7977-10897 GCF_000327385.1 Lottia gigantea
TCTGTGGGCTTCATCTGTACTCTGAAATGGAAAAAAAAATCATGTAAATAAGCTATAAATCACATTTTTTTGCCCAACACATTTTTATCTAAGCTTATTTTCTTACATTTTGTTATTATTAAAGGAATTGTTAAACTTTTCTAAGCTATTGAGTAAGTGTATCGGTGGCCATTTATGGCTTCTATTTGCATCATTCGTTTTCAGATAGATATCTGTGGTTGCTGTAATTCCATTGAAATGCTGAACCGTATACGAGGTCACTGGTATCATCTTTGACCTGTAACCTCAATATTAGTCGTTGACCTTTGACCTCAGCCATCATCTTTGACCTTAAACACGAACTTTATTCTTAAATCAGAAAGGAGAAATTCAAACGAAATGGCAGAAATCAAAGAGGAAATTCAAACCAATGGAAAAAAGACTTCAGGCAAAAAAGGCAGAAAACCCAACGATAAATGCAGAAATTCAAACGAAGAGGTAGAAATCACAATAAAAGGCAGAAATCCAAACCAAAAGACTAAGGTAGAAATCGCAACAAGAAGAAAAAGAACTCCAGACGAAAGGCAGAAATCCCAACAAAAAGCAAAAGATCTTCAGATGAAAAAGGCAGAAAACCCAATAGGCAGAAATTTAGACGAAAAGCAGAACTCCAAACGACAGGCAGAATTCCCAACACAAAGAAAAAGACAATTTCAGACGAAAAAAGGGAGAAAACCCAATGATAAAGGCAGAAATATAGACGTAAGACAGAAGTCCAAACGAAAAGAAAAAGACAGAATTCCGGACGAAAAGCAGAACTAAAAAGGCAGAAATCCAAACAAAACAGGCAAAAAATTGGTGGTACGATCTATATCAATTGGACGGTTGGTACGGTTGTTGTTGTTTGGATTTTGGATCTCGTTTTGCGGTTTGGATCGTTAGTATTTGGGTTAATTCATTGGTTGGTAGATGACAAGTTAACAGATATATGTTGGAAGACATGGTCGTTGGTAGTAAGTAGGATCTGGACCAATTTGGATGGTTTTGAATTTGACGAATCTTCAGACCTGGTTAAATGACATGGCGATGAAACTTGTCCTTTTGTAGTGTGGCGTGAGTTCTTCATTCTTCCAAAACGTTCGCGGGGATCCTTTGTACCAGTTGGTCCTTGGCCAAACCTCTTGGCGTTGATCTTTCCCGGATTATCTGAGCCCATTTACAGCTATGTCGACTGGATAACACCTTAGGCTTACGAAGATACTATCGTCGAGCAGGTCCTTGTCCAAATTCCTAAGCATTGATCTTTCCTGGATTGAAGGAAAAACAATAACATAAAGATTCTAACATTCTTATAGAAAGCGCTACAACCCATCCCCAGATATTTTAATAACTCAAAGCTCAACTTACTGGTGGATGGAGCATTCGCAGGGACTTCCTTCATCTGTTGTTCATCTGTAGGCGCCTCTTCATCTGTAAATAGGAGATCTGTAGAGTCATACAGGCCATGACTTCAGACCACTCCTATTGTGGCAGTGCTATTGCGGGGAGGTAAATTACTAGACGATTTATCCTTTCTAACCTGAAAGTAACAAAAAGACATGTTACTAGTGTACACCAAAATAGTCACGAACCTTTTACATTACAGGGACACTGATAGCAACAATTTACACCATTCTAATTTTCAATCAGACGTCTGTGGCCCCTGCAATTCCACTAAAGGTAAGGTATGCTATAGATGTATAAGGACCTTTGTGTTAAAACAAAGTTTGGCCAAGGACCAGCTGGTAGAAAGGATCCTCGTGAACCTAAGTTGTTATTCTTGTAAAATCAATACCAAGAGGTTTGACCAAGGACTAGCTGGTAGAAAGGCTCCTCGAGAACCTAAGTTGTTATCCTTGTAAAATCATTACCAAGAGGTTTGACCAAGGATCAGCCGATAGAGAGGATCCTCGTGAACCTACAACTGAATAAGTCGCCAGTCCAATTTAAGCAAATGGCCATAGATGCAGAATGTACTATAGGCTCTAATACGTTGATTAAAATATAATCAATTTAAAACTTACGTTAGGAGCTTCCAAGCCACGTCCTAAGCACTCAGTTTCTTCACAATGAAGCTCTATCTGTTTACACCTACAATCATAAAAACAGAATACATTATGTAGCCTACAACGTATATAACGTTTATTTCCGATTATAGTGCGCAGTTTTTAACCCAAAAGAAGGAGGGTTGCAAATTGGAGGATGCACGACACAGAGAGTCAAAATATTTTGGGTGCATTGTCCATTATATATTTTGTTTCATTTATTTTCTGTGGGCTAATTCGCAATCTTCCATCTGATTTTATATAAAGGAGCATTTGATTAGTTGAAGGAGTGAACACCCTTTTGTCATAAATGTTGTAGATCAAAAACGATTGAAGTAAACAATAAAAGAGAAAAATATAATGTCATTTGATCTTTTCAACTTGAAGCAAAAAACAACGAATGGAATTTTCGTAATCAATTTGCAAATATGATCATGGCTTCAGATATAGCCATGTACACCTACTACCAAATACCATACATTTGCGTGTATAGTGCGCAGTCCTTTCACGTTAGTCTTAAACTTGTTGATTTCTACCTAGCGAGCGAGAAAAAAAAGATTTTCAACATGGTTTTTCCCAATAATTTTCAAGGTAAAACCATTCTGGGCTGATCCTTATTAAGTGGCCTATAGTGCCATTAAGCGAGTCTTCTAATCATCGCACCCTTGATCATATAGATGATCTTTGATCTTTATAGATTGCTGATTGAAAGCATCAATTTGCACCATTCCAATTTTCAATCAGACGTCTGTGGTTCCGGCAATTCCACTAAAACTAAACCTTTTATGACGTCACTAATCGAGAAGGGCCTTATGTGATAAAGCATATTTTGTGATTAGTGACGTCATCAAACACTT
>NW_008709217.1:10947-11701 GCF_000327385.1 Lottia gigantea
CGTCTGCTAGGACAGTAGAATAGCTCAGTCGGTAGCAACATAACTATGCTGCTTGTAATAATATTATTAATGTTAGTTACCTTCCATGAGCCTCTCACATCGTTTTCCAACATAACTATCTGTACAGTAACACTTATCATATGATAGTTTAAAACCATGTTCGCATACAACTTCTTCGTGCTGTAAAAGAATTAAAAGCCAACTTAACATGTAAGGCGCCGAATTTTCATTTTGATACGGGACACACATAGCTGAAATTCGGCTTTATCACATTTCCTGTGTAATATGTTACGTTATGAAAATTTCCATAGCTCATCAACAAAGGACGGACAACGCCATGCAGTGTTAAATAAGGGAAATTTTGTCTGGGCAGTGGCAACAGCTTACTCTTTTTCGATTTCCAACTGTCGAGGGATCTTTAACATGCACAGCCTGTAGCACACACAGGGCCTCTGTTTATTGTCCCATCTGAACAACTAGACACTTTCTCTATTTCTAATTGTCGAGGGATCTTTAACATGTACAGCCTGTAGCACACAGTGCCTCGGTTTACCCGAACGACTAGACACTTTTTTCATGTCAGCCTCTGACCTGTTTCACCAACAGGCATCGCTATGCACTGTGCAATGAGGAAAAATTTGCCAGGAAAGCGGCATTAACATACCCTTTTTAATTTGAACAGTCGTGGGATCTGTAACGGGGCCTAGGTTTATTTTCGCTTCCGAACAACTAAGCAATTTACAGCCTTCCGACC
>NW_008709217.1:14996-16283 GCF_000327385.1 Lottia gigantea
TATCAGTGTCTCTGATATACATAAAAAATTTAGAAAACCTCTTTACAATGTCTTTATAAGAACCACAGACGTCTGATTGAAAATTAGAATGATGTAAATTGATGCTATCAGTGTCTCTGATACACATAAAAAATTTAGGAAACCTCTTTACGATCTCTTTAACAAGAACCACAGACGTCTGATTGAAAATTAGAATGGTGTAAATTGATACTATCAGTGTCTCTGATATACATAAAAAATTTAGAAAACCTCTTTACAATCTCTTTAACAAGAACCACAGACGTCTGATTGAAAATTAGAATGATGTAAATTGATGCTATCAGTGTCTCTGATACACATAAAAAATATAGAAAACCTCTTTACAATCTCTTTAACAAGAACCACAGATGTCTGATTGAAAATTAGAATGATGTAAATTGATGCTATCAGTGTCTCTGATACACATAAAAAATTTAGGAAACCTCTTTACGATCTCTTTAACAAGAACCACAGACGTCTGATTGAAAATTAGAATGGTGTAAATTGATACTATCAGTGTCTCTGATATACATAAAAAATTTAGAAAACCTCTTTACAATCTCTTTAACAAGAACCACAGACGTCTGATTGAAAATTAGAATGGTGTAAATTGATACTATCAGTGTCTCTGATATACATAAAAAATTTAGAAAACCTCTTTACAATCTCTTTATAAGAACCACAGACGTCTGATTGAAAATTAGAATGATGTAAATTGATGCTATCAGTGTCCCTGATATACATAAAAAATTTAGAAAACCTCTTTACAATCTCTTTAACAAGAACCACAGACGTCTGATTGAAAATTAGAATGATGTAAATTGATGCTATCAGTGTCCCTGATATACATAAAAAATTTAGAAAACCTCTTTACAATCTCTTTATAAGAATAAACATCTATAGTACTTGCAATTCTACTAAAACTAAGGGTTTTATGACTGGACTATCGCCTAGAGAATAGACCATACTAACCACATCCTTGCTAATAGCTTCTTTCCAAGCTTTGATGGGGTCACTATCGTATCCATGTCTGGTTAACATCGATATAATCTCCTTCTTTTTCTTATTTTCTACAATAAAAATAATTAGATATTACACAGCTGATAAGAGTTGTAAATTAACAAGAAACCTGGCAAAAAAAGAAATGAAATGAATGGAGTTTTACATCCTACTTTTCTGCACCATGTGGGCTAATGAAGACAGACAACGCCATGCAGTGTACAATGATGGAAATTTTGCCAGGAAAGTGNGCATTAGCCTACTCTTTTC
>NW_008709217.1:24237-24383 GCF_000327385.1 Lottia gigantea
GCCGTGCTGGTTCCCAAACCTGGAACAAAATAATTTCAAATTTATTAAGTTGTAAAGAATTTGTTAGTTCGCCATTTTGATTCTTCTAGCTTTTGTATGTGTATCAGGGACACTTATAGCTTCTATTTACACCATTCTGATTTTCT
>NW_008709217.1:27515-33419 GCF_000327385.1 Lottia gigantea
AAGTAAAAAAAAAATAATGAAAAATGAAATTTGTTGACTGATACATGTTTGATTATTTTGAGGGATGGGGAAGGGGAAGGGGAAACCAGGTTGAAAAATCTGAAGGTATTTGAGTAAGCATTCAACTCACTGACAGGGGGAAACTGGGTTGAAAAATCTGAAGGTATTATCTTGACCTATGATTGGCTTGAATCCTGGACCTTCACGTTAGCGAGCAAAAATTTAACTCACTGAGCGAAGGGGGAATGAGGGTTGAAAATTCTGAAGGTATTATCTCAACCTATGCTAGGCTTGAACCCTGGACCTTCAGGTTAGCAAGCAAGCATCTAACTCACTGACAGGGGGAAACCAGGTTGAAAATTCTGAAGGTATTATCTCAACCTATGCTAGGCTTGAACCCTGGACCTTCAGGTTAGCGAGCGTCTAACTCACTGAGCCACCTTCCCTCTTTACTACAACAAAAGTATAAAAATAAGAAATTTAAACCCTGACACGTACCTTTGTGGTAGCTATACTGTTAACGAAACTAGCTTGTTGAAAACCTTTATCACTAAGGGTAACAGCTACCTGCCATCTTGGATTACTATCGTAATAAACAACTTTTAACGGCTGATCATTCTCATCGTATTTATCTTTCAAAAATAAGTTAATATAGTCTCGGAAATTTTTCACCTGCAAATAAAATAGTATTTGGTTAACTAACTGTCCTGATGAGGATTGTGTATCTGAAACATGTCAGCAGTATGAGATGAACTCTAGTCAATTAGCTAACATTAAGTCATATATTAGAAAGTCAACCTCCATTTCTAAAACTAGCTGTCCTGATGAGGATTGTGTATCTGAAACATGTCAGCATTATGAAATTAGCTGTAGTCAATTAGCTAACATTAAGTCCCATTTCTAAACTAGCTGTCCTGATGAGGATGGTGTATCTGAAACACGTGTTTAAAGGAACAGGTTTGCCATCTGTTTGACCAATCATACTTTAGTCTCAGAAACAGGAATTTTTTAGCTAAGCTAATCAGTAATAGTGTTCACAGCTCACTGTCAAAATTTGAGTCTGAAAGGAACAGGTTTGCCATCTGTTTAACCAATCATACCTTAATCTCAGAAACAGGAATTTTTTAGCTAAACCAATCAGTAATAGTGTTCACAGCTCACTGTCAAAATTTAAGCCTTCAAATCCAAGTGTGTCCAGAATGTGTTTCCCTTAGAGAGGATCTAAATTTCTATTTTCACAAAATTTACAAATCAAAATTTATCAAAATTATATATTTGAAGGTAAATTTAACGTGATAAGCCAAAACTAAAATTTGGTGGGATAAATTCTAATCAAATTATTCAATCTAAATTAAACGATGGCACTATACACAAAAATAGTGTACTCGTTTGAGTATTACAAAATAATTATTACTTACTGGTAACTTTTTCCCATTTAAAATGACCCTGACACCTTTCGATGATGCTGCGATATCGTACGCCCTACGTTTCATAATGTCAATAATATCATCGTCTAATTCTTCCATATGAAATTTAGACAGGTCCGGTGAAAATGTGACGCAGGTAAAATCTTCCCCGACAGAATCCCTGATGGTGGGTTCTTTTGTTAAGCTCATATTTTTTTGCCAACTCTGAAAAAAAAATTGAAAGTCATGCAGTGTGCAATGAGGGAAATTCTGTCAGGACAGCAGCATTAGCCTACTCTTTTACGATTTCCAACTGTCGTGTAGTCTTTAGACAATAAAAATAGAAAACCAAGAAACCAAATAATCATAATAGTTATGTGGACTCTTATTATATCTTGCTTTTGTTCCTGACAACACCATGCAGTGTACAATGAGGGAAATTTTGTCAGGACAGCAGCATAACTTACTAGATTTCCAATCTTTAATGTGTACATTCTATTGACAATGAATAATGAAAACTATGAAACTAGGCACAAGACAAATGGACTTTGATAGGTTGAAGTTCAAATCGAGACCAAATGAATGGTTTAAAGGATCTCACCTGACGAAAACTTCGTTTATATTCACAAGAAGAAGTTTCTACAGTAAATTTAGTACTGAAAATATTGCACAATTTAGCTCCATAACCATTTCGTCCCCCTGGAGAGAAAATTATTATAATGAGACAACTGATCTATTTCAGCCTGTATCCCTACTATAGAAAAATTAAAACAGAACCTGAAACATGTTGTTACTCAGAGTTTCACGCTATGCGATCTTCAGACAACTAAAACAGAACCTGAAACATGTTGTTACTCAGAGTTTCACGCTATGCGATCTTCAGACAACTAAAACAGAACCTGAAACATGTTGTTACTCAGAGTTTCATGCTATGTGATCTTCAGACAACTAAAACAGAACCTGAAACATGTTGTTACTCAGAGTTTCACGCTATGTGATCTTCAGACAACTAAAACAGAACCTGAAACATGTTGTTACTCAGAGTTTCACACTGTGTGATCTTCAGACAACTAAAACAGAACCTGAAACATGTTGTTACTCAGAGTTTCACGCTATGTGATCTTCAGACAACTGATCTATTTCAGCCTGCGTCCCTACTGAAGTTGGACAAGTAGAGATCTTCAGACAACAGATCTATTTCAGCCTGCGTCCCTACTGAAGTTGGACAAGTAGAGATCTTCAGACAACTGATCTATTTCAGTCTGTGTCCCTACTGAAGTTGGACAAGTAGAGATCTTCATACAACTGATCTATTTCAGTCTGTGTCTCTACTGAAGTTTGACAAGTAGAGATCTTCAGACAACTGATCTATTTCAGCCTGCGTCCCTACTGAAGTTTGACAAGTAGAGATCTTCAGACAACTGATCTATTTCAGTCTGTGTCTCTACTGAAGTTTGACAAGTAGAGATCTTCAGACAACTTATCTATTTCAGTCTATGTCCCTACAGAAGTAGGACAAGTAGAGATCTTCATACAACTGATCTATTTCAGCCTGTGCCCCTACTGAAGTTTGACAAGTAGAGATCTTCAGACAACTGATCTATTTCAGTCTGTGCCCCTACTGAAGTTTGACAAGTAGAGATCTTCAGACAACTGATCTATTTCAGTCTGTGTCCCTACTGAAGTTTGACAAGTAGAGATCTTCATACAACTGATCTATTTCAGCCTGTGCCCCTACTGAAGTTTGACAAGTAGAGATCTTCAGACAACTGATCTATTTCAGTCTGTGTCTCTACTGAAGTTTGACAAGTAGAGATCTTCAGACAACTGATCTATTTCAGCCGGCGTCTCTACTATAGAGCGATATAGAAAAATAAAACAGAACCTGAAACATGTTGTTACTCAGAGTTTCACGCTATGCGATCATCAGACAACTAAAACAGAACCTGAAACATGTTGTTACTCAAAGTTTCACGCTATGCGATCTTCAGACAACTAAAACAGAACCTGAAACATGTTGTTACTCAGAGTTTCACGCTATGAGATCTTAAGACAACTAAAACAGAACCTGAAACATGTTGTTACTCAGAGTTTCACGCTGTGTGATCTTCAGACAACTAAAACAGAATCTGAAACATGTTGTTACTCAGAGTTTCACGCTATGAGATCTTCAGACAACTAAAACAGAACCTGAAACATGTTGTTACTCAAAGTTTCACGCTATGCGATCTTCAGACAACTAAAACAGAACCTGAAACATGTTGTTACTCAGAGTTTCACGCTATGAGATCTTTAGACAACTGATCTATTTCAGTCTGTGTATTTGTTTTTTCCCAATAACTGAATTTTAAAAATAAGTTTTTGACTTACCAGTAACTTTCTTCTCAAAGTCATTATAATTACTGGAAGTTAAAAGATGACCAAATATCATGGTAGGTACGTACATTTTCTCTTCTTTATGTTCAACTACTGGTATACCTTTACCATTATTCCATACTGAGATTTGATTGTGAACTCTATAAAATACAATATACATAGCTATAGGGGTTGGGCTGAGTCCCAGAAACACTGGCTGAGTGACTATACCTTTACCGTTATTCCACACTGATATCTGATTGTGAACTCTATAAAATACAATATACATAGTTATAGGGGTTGGTCTGAGTCCCAGAAACACTGGTCAAAACAAGAATATACTTCTATGACACAAAAATTACCCATGAAATTAAGAAATTTGTCATGTTTTCAATTTAGTATTTACAGGGTTTCTCAAGTAAATTATTTTGATTATTAATTGATTATTGATCTGTAGTGTGCATAATGATCTGAATTTGGTAATCAATACCCAGCCCTATTCGTGTAATTTTTATGTAAGAAGTTTCATATGAGGTAATAAAATAATCTTACTTGTCAATGGTGATTTTAATTGTGTTCATTTTCTCATCTCTCTGTTTATTATCCGCAGCATTTACTAGAAAATATAATATCATTTAGAACGACAGAACCAAACATAGTTCTTCAATATATTCAAATTATATTTAATTTTACGTCTTTCTTTTCTGCATTGAGGGAAATTTCGCCAAAACAATAACAGTGTCATTGGCCTACACTTCTGCATGTTTTTTGACTATGAGGATAGGCAATGCCATGCAGTGTTTAACATCCTACTTTTCTGCACCATATGGGATAATGAAGACAGACAATGCCATGCAGTGTAAAATGAGGGAAATTTTGCAAAAAGTGTCATTGGCCTATTCTTCTGCATCTTTTTTGGCTAATGAAGACAGGCAATGCCATGCAGTGTACAATGAGAGAAATTTTGCCAAGAAAGCAGCACCAACATGTTTCAGGATCAAATGAAATGAAATGAATGGAGTTTTACATCCTACTTTTCTGTACCTAATTAGGCTAATGAAGATGGGCAATGCATGCAGTGTGCAATGAGGGAAATTTTGACAAGTATGAACTGTTTTTGATTTCCAACTGTAACAAGATTTTGTGCCTTGCAGAATATGCAACAAATTGCAAGCAAAACAAGACAATACAAAAATTTAAGAATTGTATTTGTAAAATCTTACCAAGAATTTCGTCAAATATTTTATATAGACCAGGTACAAACGTCACATCTTTAGTTATCATTAATTCCTTCTCTTCATCATAAACCCACATCGGCTACAAAATATTTATAGATTATATAAGTAGTGCTGGAAACGTTATTTCTTACAAATATGACATATGGCAACTACACTTAGTTTTTGGATTGTAAAGAGGTTTTCTAAATTTTTTATGTGTATCAAAGACACTGATAGCATCAATTTACATCATTCTAATTTTCAATCAGACGTCTGTGGTTCTTGTTAAAGAGATTGTAAAGAAGTTTTCTAAATTGTTTATGTGTATCAGAGACACTGATAGCATCAATTTACACCATTCTAATTTTCAATCAGATGTCTGTGGTTCTTGTTAAAGAGATTGTAAAGAGGTTTTCTAAATTTTTTATATGTATCAGAGACACTGATAGCATCAATTTACATCATTCTAATTTTCAATCAGACGTCTGTGGTTCTTGTTAAAGAGATTGTAAAGAAGTTTTCTAAATTGTTTATGTGTATCAGAGACACTGATAGCATCAATTTACACCATTCTAATTTTCAATCAGATGTCTGTGGTTCTTGTTAAAGGGATTGTAAAGAGGTTTTCTAAATTGTTTATGTGTATCAGAGACACTGATAGCATCAATTTACACCATTCTAATTTTCAATCAGATGTCTGTGGTTCTTGTTAAAGGGATTGTAAAGAGGTTTTCTAAATTTTTTATGTATATCAGGGACACTGATAACATCAATTTACATCATTCCAATTTTCAATCAGATGTCTGTGGTTCTTGTTAAAGAGATTGTAAAGAAGTTTTCTAAATCTTTTATGTGTATCAAAGACACTGATAACATCAATTTACACCATTCTAATTTTCAATCAGACGTCTGTGGTTCTTGTTAAA
>NW_008709217.1:37373-42106 GCF_000327385.1 Lottia gigantea
ATACATAAAAAATTTAGAAAACCTCTTTACAATCTCTTTAACAAGAACCACAGACATCTGATTGAAAATTAGAATGATGTAAATTGATACTATCAGTGTCTCTGATACACATAAAAAATTTAGAAAACCTCTTTACAATCTCTTTAACAAGAACCACAGACGTCTGATTGAAAATTAGAATGGTGTAAATTGATGCTATCAGTGTCCCTGATACACATAAAAAATTTAGAAAACCTCTTTACAATCTCTTTAACAAGAACCACAGACGTCTGATTGAAAGTTAGAATGATGTAAATTGAAGCTATCAGTGTCCCTGATATACATAAAAAAAAATTAGAAAACCTTTTACAATTCATTTAAATATTAATCAAAATTTTTTTAATTCTAGGGGTCCAGAAGGGACGTGTTTTGAGGGGGGGATATTCCCAGCCAGACTTACTTTCCCCTCCGATTACCCTCTCAGCCCCCCGAAGATGAAATTTACATGCGAAATCTTCCACCCTAACAGTAAGAAAAATTTATTATTTCTATAGATGTTTTTTCTATATATGGCAGAGTCTCAAACGTAGATAATTCTGGACACACATGGATTTGAAGGCTCAAATTTCGACGGTGAGATGTGAACATTATTACTGATTAGCTAAAAAATTCCCATTTCTGAGACTAAAGTATGATTGGTCTAACAGATGACGAACCTATCTCTTTATCAATTTTATTAAAATGAGTGTACCCGTTCTATTTTTAGTTTATCCCGATGGTAGAGTCTGTATATCGATATTACACGCTCCCGGAGATGATCCCATGGGTTACGAAACTAGCGCAGAAAGATGGAGTCCAGTTCAAAGTGTAGAAAAAATATTATTATCTGTTGTCAGCATGTTGGCAGGTATGTTTCGCTGAGTAAAATTTTGAGTAAAATCTGATGTGTGCCCGCGGTTCAACAACAAGATTATTGGTTGTCGACAGGATTTATAATATCAAACAAGTTTGATAATTGTCTCTGATAGTTTTATCATTTGTAAGACAGACCGTCATCATCCAATCAGAATCATTTTCCTTTCAATTACATGATCTTCACGTGATTATCGACATGGTGGAAATCAGCGACTGGATATTTTTTTGTCTAGCTGAAATTTGATTGACTGGAGGTGTCAACAAATGGATGAATGTGTAAGAGGGCTGTCTATAGACCCTAACTGAAGTGACTATATTAAAAATAAAAGCTAATAAAAAACGGAACGAAAGTTTGGTCTAAATCTGAATTAAACTGCCATACAAGTTTCTGAATACCTGTCTTTAATTTCAGAACCTAATGATGAAAGTGCCGCCAATGTGGATGCTGCGAAAACTTGGAGAGAAGATAAGACAAAATTCCAGGAAGTTGCAGAAAGGACAGTTCGAAAATCTCTAGGGTTATAAACTTGCAAACTGACTTATTTTTTTTTTTTTCGGGGGTTATTACACTAGTCATCTTTAATCTAACAATATTTTTTCTTGAATCGTGTTCTGTGGAATTTTGACACAATAACATTAAAAGTTGGCAAAATTTAATTTAACTAATTATGGTTTTTTTTTTGGAGGGTTACTTCACTTGCCATCCATGATCTTACAAGATTCTTTCTTAAATCATGTTCTGTAGAAACTTTACCCAATAGCATCAAAAGTTGACAAAATTTATTTTAACTAATTGTGATTTATTTTTTCAAAGGGTTACTACACTGGCCATCCATGATCTTACAAGATTCTTTCTTAAATCATGTTCTGTAGAAACTTTACCCAATAGCATCAAAAGTTGACAAAATTTATTTTAACTAATTGTGATTTATTTTTTCAAAGGGTTACTACACTGGCCATCCATGATCTTACAAGATTCTTTCTTAAATCATGTTCTGTAGAAACTTTACCCAATAGCATCAAAAGTTGACAAAATTTATTTTAACTAATTGTGATTTATTTTTTCAAAGGGTTACTACACTGGCCATCCATGATCTTACAAGATTCTTTCTTAAATCATGTTCTGTAGAAACTTTACCCAATAGCATCAAAAGTTGACAAAATTTATTTTAACTAATTGTGATTTATTTTTTCAAAGGGTTACTACACTGGCCATCCATGATCTTACAAGATTCTTTCTTAAATCATGTTCTGTAGAAACTTTACCCAATAGCATCAAAAGTTGACAAAATTTATTTTAACTAATTGTGATTTATTTTTTCAAAGGGTTACTACACTGGCCATCCATGATCTTACAAGATTCTTTCTTAAATCATGTTCTGTAGAAACTTTACCCAATAGCATCAAAAGTTGACAAAATTTATTTTAACTAATTGTGATTTATTTTTTCAAAGGGTTACTACACTGGCCATCCATGATCTTACAAGATTCTTTCTTAAATCATGTTCTGTAGAAACTTTACCCAATAGCATCAAAAGTTGACAAAATTTATTTTAACTAATTGTGATTTATTTTTTCAAAGGGTTACTACACTGGCCATCCATGATCTTACAAGATTCTTTCTTAAATCATGTTCTGTAGAAACTTTACCCAATAGCATCAAAAGTTGGCAAAATTTATTTTAACTAATTATGGTTTTTTTTTTTGGAGGGTTACTTCACTTGCCATCCATGATCTTACAATATTCTCCTACAATTTGTGTTCTGTGGTATCAATAGCTAGGCTAACCAATCAAAACACTGTTAAAAGAAGACATATATAACTATAAATATCCCATAATTATTCACATAGAGTATTGAAGAGAGAATCTGATTGGTTGAATACTAAATGACCTAGAACACAAGATGCATACATTTTTGTCAGATCGTGGATGGAAAGTAGAGTACCCACAGAAAAAACATGTAACAAAATACAGATTTACAGTTTAAGAAGATTGTTAATAAATGTTTCCTTCTCAAATTGGATCAAAATTCTACAGAACACAATCCAGCGAAGAATGTTATCGGATCAGCGATGGGAAGTGGAGTCACATGCAGAGAAAGCATGAAACATAACATCCACATTTGCATTTAAATCAAGTACAGGGGCCTTATTCTTGAAAACTTAACTTAAGATGATTTTAGTGTTCCAATCATCTGATTGGTCAATCACTAACATGGATTCTAAATTTAATTTTATTATCCAATCAGATTACTGTATTTCATAACTTAAGATGATTTCTGTTTTCCAGTCATCTAATTGGTCAATCATGAAAATCGATTCTAAATTTAGTTTTATTATCCAATCAGATTATTGCATTTCTTAACTTAGGATGATTTCTGTTTTCCAGTCATCTAATTGGTCAATCATGAAAATCGATTCTAAATTTAGTTTTATTATCCAATCAGATTACTGTATTTCTTAACTTAAGATGATTTTAGTATTCAGTCATCTGATTGGTCAATCACTAACATCGATTCTAAATTTAGTTTTATCATCCAATCAGATTACTGTATTTCTTAACTTAAGATGATTTTAGTGTTCCAGTCATCTGATTGGTCAATCACTAACATGGATTCTAAATTTAGTTTTATTATCCAATCAGATTACTGTATTTCTTAACTTAGGATGATTTTAGTATTCCAGTCATCTGATTGGTCAATCACTAACATGGATTCTAAATTTAGTTTTATTATCCAATCAGATTACTGTATTTCTTAACTTAAGATGATTTTAGTATTCAGTCATCTGATTGGTCAATCACTAACATCGATTCTAAATTTAGTTTTATCATCCAATCAGATTACTGTATTTCTTAAAATCTGGATTCTATCTAAATTAATTTTTTGAGAAAAGGCCTAGTTTGGTTTGTAACCGTGCATTTTGTTGTATATTTTATGTATGTATATATTTAACTATAATATATAAACTTATTAACTGTTCCTGATATTAGTATTTGGCCTACAAACTGACCCTGAACTATATCTGTGACACCCTATAGCACCCACACCCATTAGTCGACCCGTACCCCAAAAGGAGGTTACCCGGAACGCCGCCCCTATTACAAGGTAACCAATGTGAAGTGTGCAATGGGCGAAATTGTGCCAATCCTTGAAAGCCCGTGGCCTTGAAAGACACCCCCACCCCCTCTGGACCAATATACAAACTTATTGACTGTTCCTGTAGAGGTTTTGTTTGAAAATCAAATTTTCACACACTAACCTAAATTAGAACCCACAACCACCATTAGTATAACGTAACCACTGTGAAGTGAAATTTTGTCAACTCCTGCAGCAGACCAGACCCTGGCCTCGAGGGACACATCCCATATTTGACCCCCTCCCTCTCCCCTTGGAGAATTTTCAATTCGATATGTCACGGGAATTTTTCGGGGAGAGGCTGTAACATTCTTGCCTGTAATTAAAACCAATGACGTCATGTATAGGGCAATATCAACACGTACAAAGATAGGCCTAGTAGCCTAACTAAAAAAAAAAGGCAATGTACAACCGTCTTTCAAAGGCATCCGAGATCTCATCCGCAAAGACAACCATGCCCCGATTCAGTGGCTCCAAGATGCTCGGGGCCTGTGGACTCAGGTGGGTAGGGGTCCGTGGACTTGGTTCCACCATGGTTCAAGCAGTCCCTATGGTAGTTCAGCCACTGCCCCAATCGTTGTTAAGAACTCTTTTATGACGTCAACAATGGGGAAAAGTCGTCCTTAGGCCTAAGCGGAGAAAATTGACTGGTAGAAGATGGCGCTAAATGGCGGATCCAGTAGCGAATTGGACATGGAAACG
>NW_008709217.1:44229-53987 GCF_000327385.1 Lottia gigantea
TATCTCTATCTGAATGGACTACAGACATACCTTTGAGTGACTCTTTCGAACATGTTCTTCTAATATAAGCTTATCTAACTTAGACTGTAGAAGCAAATGACGTCATGTAAAGATTTCAACGTTCTAACAGGTTGAGCTACAACCCGTCCTTATATCTGAACTCATATATATAGAAGGCTATAGAAGAAAATGACGTCATGTAAAGATTTCAACGTTCTAACAGATTATGCTACAACCCTTCCCCTACGCCATGACGTAAACATTCCATATCTAACTGAAACTTTCGAACAAGCATCTTTATAGAAGACTATAGAAAAAGACGTCATATAAAGATTTCAACGCTTTTACCGATTGCGCTACAACTCGCCCTCACCCCGTCTTCATAAAATGATATTCAAGACATGTAAAATTTGATTTTCAGGGAAGATTTACATTTGTGGCGGATTCAATGGTCAAGAATGTCTGAATTCTACGGAATATTACGATCCGAACACCAATCAATGGACGCTACTGAAACCCATGAGGAACAAACGGAGTGGCGTTGGGGTCATTTCGTATCGAGGTCATCTCTATGCTCTAGGCGGATTTAACGGTATAACTCGTATGAACACTGGCGAGAGGTTCAGTTTTGCCACCAATTCGTGGCAGACGATACCGGAGATGTATAACCCTCGAAGTAATTTCGCTATTGAGGTAAGACCTTAGATTAATTATATGAAGAATCAAAGTCAAAATGAAATGAATGGAGTTTTACGTCCTACTTTTCTGCACCATGTGGGCTAACTAAGACAGGCACCACCATGAGTGCAATAAGGGAAATTTGCCAAGACTTCGGCATTAGCCTGCTCTTTTTCGATTTCCAACTGTCGAGGGATCTTTAACGTGTACAGACTTGTCCCATCTGAACAACTAGACGCTTTTTCCATGCCAGCCCCTACTACCTACATCACTGACAGGGGGAAACTGGATTGATTATTATCTTGACATATGCCAGGATTGAACCCTGGACCTTCAGCCTGTAGTACACGGGGTCTCGGTTTATTGTCCCATCTGAACGACTAGAAGCTTTTTCCATGTCAGCAGGGATACTGTTCAAGGGATTGTAAAAAGTGTATCAGGGACACTGATAACATCAATTTACATCATTCTAATTTTCAATCAGACGTCTTTCGTGATTCCTGATTCCCCTAAAAGTGTTTGATGGCGTCAATAATCGGCAATGTGTCTATTGTTTTAGGTTATCGATGAGATGGTGTTTGCTATCGGAGGTTTTAATGGCGTTACTACAATATTTAATGTAGAATGCTACGACTCCGGCACGGATGAGTGGTAAGTATTTGCGGAGGGTGTGTGGAAAAAGGGGGGTTGGTAAGGGGTGCGTGTTTGCTATCGGAGGTTTTAACGATGTAACTATTATATTTACGAATGTTACGACGCGGATGAGTATTTGCGGCAAATTTACTCATTTGCGGAGGGTGTGTGGAAAAGGGAGTGGGTCTAGCAAGGGGCTTATGTGGGGCGGGGATGTTAGTCTGCTGAGGTGAACCTCCCCCAAAACAACTTATCAATTTACACAGAGAAATAATCCCCCCCCCACCCCACTCTTATGACGCCACGTCTGTTGCACCTACCCCCTACCCAACCGATATTTCTGTGGCTCAACAAAACTAATCAAAACATCCTATCAGTTCATCATAGTCTCAGAAGCATGCTGATCTTACCTTTACAGATGACAACACAATCGTAATCCTTGTGGACACTAATAATCTTGAAGCTACACCATCTATAATCGGAACACAGTCTTTTCACAGAGGTACACGTGGACATGTTTACTCTTGGACGAAATGCACGTGTAACCTAGTTCCAAGAATATTTCCACGTGTGTAAAAACCAACACGCGTGAATCAAAATTGTGGAAATAATTTAATCAATCGCAAAGTTTATGATATTTTTTGTTGGTTTTTGATGACAGGGAAGATAGAAAATGATTTACACTTTACTCAAAAACAAGACAGCAGACGTCTTGGTTAAGCACGTGGCCATTTTAACTAAGGGGCATAACTCTCGGATACAAAATAAACCACAGGCGTTCGTCAATATTTACACAATAACTTTCAAAAACGATTTTACACATTTTTTTAAAACTAACACGATCATGAAAAGACGAAGTCAAAAATATACTTTAAGGCCTCAAGAATATGCATTATTTCAATTTATGACGTCACCATCGCAAATACCATTCCCACTATTTTTCTGTATTTGCAAGAACCACAGACGTCTGATTGAAAATTGGAATGATGTAACCTTTCCGACCCCCTTCAGATGTACCTTAATAAATTCAGCCCTTTTTCTTGCAGGTACGATGCCACAGACATGAACATCTATCGCAGTGCTCTGAGTGCCTGTGTCATACGAGGTCTACCAAATGTTCAAGATTATATCCATCACGAATAGCACAAACTATATCAACATATACCGTACATTTGTGTTTATAATGCGCAGTTTTTAACCCAGCAAACTATATCAATCCATACAGAATATTTGTCCATTCATTTCATTGCAAAAATATACCAAATAATAGCAAAATAATAAGCCAAATGCATGAGTAAAGAATATACCAAATAAACAATTTTGTAGCTTTCTACTTCTTTGCTTATTGGGCTAATGAAGACAGGCAATGCCATGCAGTGAACAATGAGGGAAATTTTGCCAGGACAGCAGCATTAGCCTACTCTTTTTTGATTTTCAACTGTGTGCCTTTTCCATGTCAGCCCCTCTTACCTGCATCACTGACAGAGGGAAACTGGGTTGAAAAATCTGAAGGAATTATCTCGACCTATGCCAGGATTGAACCCTGGACCTTCAGATTAGCGAGCAAGCATCTAACATCACTGACAGGAGGAAACCGGGTTGAAAAATTTGAAGGTATTATCTCGACCTATCAGGATTGAATCCTGAACCTTCAGGTTAGGGAACAAGCGTCTAACTCACTAAGCCACTGCGACTCCCAAATATCTTAGCAATTGGAATCAATACAATACAATATATAAGTCCTGGTGCAACGCCAGCCAGTGTTCAATGAGGGCTTTCAAACAAGTCTAAGACACAATCTAACTCACTGAGCCACTGTGGCTACCAAATATCTTAGCAATTTGATTAGATACAATATAATAATATAAGTCTACCTGCAACACCTACCAAGCAAGCCCATTCTAACTCGTTGATCCACCGTGGCTTCTAAATATCTTAGCAATTTGATTGGATACAAGTCCTCGTTCAACGCCAGGCAATGTGCCTACCGAGGAAGCCCAGTCTAACTGAGCCACCGTGGCTCCCAAATTTTAGCAATTTGATTGGATACAACACATTTAAGTCCTCGTGCAACACTAGGCAGTGCGCCTACCGAGGAAGCCCTGTCTAACTAATTGAGCCACTGTGGCTCCCAAATATCTTAGCAATTTGATTGGATACAACACATTTAAGTCCTCGTGCAACGCCAGACAGTGTCTAACTCACTGAGCCTCACTGAGCCACCGTGGCTCCCAAAATTGAGCAATTTGATTGGATACAACACATTTAAGTCCTCGTGCAAAGCCAGGCAGTGTTCCTACCGAGCAAGCCCCTGTCTAACTAATTGAGCCACTGTGGCTACCAAATATCTTAGCAATTTGATTGGATACAACACATTTAAGTCCTCGTGCAACGCCAGACAGTGTCTAACTCACTGAGCCTCACTGAGCCACCGTGGCTCCCAAAATTGAGCAATTTGATTGGATACAACACATTTAAGTCCTCGTTCAACACCAGGCAGTGCGCCTACCGAGGAAGCCCTGTCTAACTAATTGAGCCACCGTGGCTCCCAAATATCTTAGCAATTTGATTGGATACAACACATTTAAGTCCTCGTGCAACGCCAGACGGTGTCTAACTCACTCAGGCTCACTGAGCCACCGTGGCTCCCAAAATTGAGCAATTTGATTGGAAACAATGTAGAAGGATCACTTTAATATTTTGTTTTTTTTTTGTTTGAAGTTAATAATGATAGAGACACGAGAACATAACAACGTTTCATATATTACAGATAAAATAAACAGGATAATAAAAAAATTCACACAAGATCATCTCTCTCATAATTAAAACACGCGTAAAATCAACTCAAACACAATGTATAATCTAGCTCCGATATTCAACCACGTCTGCGTTGGATTCAAACATTAACATACGCAGTTTATTCTAATTTGAGGTAGAAGAAATAGTTAGAAAGATTGTAAATAGTGACGTCATTAAATACTTAGTTTTAGTGGAATTGCAGGAATCGCAGACGTCTGATTGAAAATTAGAATGGTGTAAATTGATGCTTTCAGTGTCCCTGATACACATACAAAATTTAGAAAAAAACCTCTTTACAATCTCTTTAACAAGAACTACAGACATCTGATTGAAAATTAGAATGATGTAAATTGATGCTATCAGTGTAAAGAGGTTTTCTAAATTTTTTATGTATATCAGGGACACTGATAGCATCAATTTACATCATTCTAATTTTCAATCAGATGTCTGTGGTTCCTGAAATTCCACTGAAAGTAAATTTTTTATGACGTCACTAATCACAAAAGCTGATATACATATACAAGGAACTTTGCTATATGACGTCATAAATGCTTAGTTTTAGTAGAATTGCAGGAACCACAGACGTCCGATTGAAAATTGGAATGGAAAAAATTGATGCTATCAGTGTCATCGATACACATAAACAAGTCAGAAGACGTTCGCACTGTATAAACCGGACTTGTATCGTGTTCATTACCAAAACTACCTCCATATAAAATGAACTACTTGTATTTATGTTTTGAATCAAAACTCAGACGTACCTAAATATTTTCGCTGGACCAAACATCTTTTATTTCTTTTAAAAGTCTTTTCTCTGTTGACTGAGAAACTAAAACCTTAGAGAATATCAGAAATATACAATTTAACAAGTCGGAATTGTTTTCATATAGAAATTATTTACTACTGAATCAAATTCTAATTTATTGTCTGAGAAAAGTGAAAAGTTTTTTGAATTTTTTCGATATTTTTAATAGAATTGGAATAGCAGCCTCAAAATAGTACTGATAGTCTAAGAATATCTTTGCATTGATAAAAATATAAACATAAACACACATTATGTCTTCAAAATTTGTTTTTACAGACGACAATTTTCAGCCAAAATTTGTGACGTTGAAATTTCTAGGAGAGGAATGTGTTTCTTCGCAATGTAAACTTACAAAAAATTATATTTTTATCAACGTAAACACATTCTAAGACTATCAGTAGTATTTTGAGACGGATATTCCAATTTTTCTTAAAAATAACGGATAAAATTTGAAACATTTTTTACTTTGCTCAGACAATAGACATTTTGTTTTGACAAGGCATTTATCTGTACAAAACTACGTATAGTTCTTACTTCGAAATAACATACACGAACATAGTTCACGGCCATTTGGAATCTCTTCCTCAACTTAATAGGCCCATTTTTTAAAAAGTTTCTAAATTTTTTATGTGTATCAGGGACACTGATAGTATCAATTTACGCCATTCTAATTTTCAATCAGACGTCTGTGGTTCCTGTAATTTCTAAGTGTTTGATGATATCACAAAATATGCTTTATCACTTAAGGCCCTTCGCGATTTGTGACGTCATCAAACACTTAGTTTTAGTGGAATTGCAGGAATCACAGATGTCTGATTGAACATTAGAATGGTGTAAATTGATGCTATCAGTGTCCCTGATATACATAAAAAATTTAGAAAACCTCTTTACAATCTCTTTAAATCTGATTTGAAATATCATAATCTTTATCAAAATTCGACTAAAGCCACGGAAGAGATTCAGAATGGTTGTGAACTATGTTCGTGTGTGTTATTAAAGCAAGGAAGAGATTCAAAATGGTGGTGAACTATGTTCGTGTGTGTTATTTTATTTCCATGTTAGAATCATACGTAATTTCATAAAAGCATCAACTTTTTACATGATTTAGAAACAAGCTAACGTTTTTATACATAGATACAGAAACAGCCAAATCGTATTTTATATATACACATAAACAAACATCGCGTTCTAAGATATATACAAACATCAAACTCTCACTACAACACCATACCCATTCTTACTACACCCCATCCCCATTTACACATACAACCAATTATATATATATACATCTCACTACATCACACGCCCATTTATATTCTAGGCCACACCCATTCTTGCTACACGCCTCCCATTTAAATTCTAGGCCACACCCATTCTTGCTACATGCCTCCATTTAAATTCTAGGCCACACCCATTCTTGCTACACGCCTCCCATTTAGATTCTAGGCCACACCCATTCTTGCTACACCCCTCCCATTTAGAATCTAGGCCACACCCATTTACTGACACAACCATATATATATATATATACATCTCACTACATCACACGCCTATTTAGACTCTAGGCCACACCCATTCTCACTACAAGCTTCCCATTTAGATTCTAGGCCACAGCCATTCTTGCTACACCATACCCATTCTTGCTACAACCCACTCTCATATACACTAAGAATATCTACTTAAAAAACTACAACCCTATTCATAAATTTTAGTGAATAACATCCAAGATTTTATGATGGGTTCCTAGCTAAGCATGGATTTCAGAAACTTTACATCTACAGCATGTTTTTTATTGAATTGCAGTAGAACTATGTGCCACGTTTCAATAATGAAAAGTGATCTACAAGCCGAAGCTAGTAAAGTAAATATTAAGATGTCGGTTCATCTTTAAATAATGAGTTATATTTTACAAGCAATAACAAACACCCCTAATCTTATAAATGAGCTCTTCCAATTATACAAATACACCTTCACTTTGAAAGAAAACATGCATGTGTGGGAGAGTTCATTTAAAACTTAGGGGAGTCAAAAAGATGTATGGCACACTACAACCGGACTTTAAAAGACAACAACCCTAATCTTATAAATAAGCTCTTCCAATCATACATTTACAGTTTCAATTTGATAGACAGAATGCATGTGCGGAAAAGTTCATTTAAAAGTTGAGGGGTGTCAAGTAGACGGCTGGCACATTACAACCAGACTTTAAAAGAAAACACCCCTTAATTTATAAATGAGCTCTTCCAATCATACTTAATTTATAAATGAGCTCTTCCAATCATACATATATAGTTTCACTTGGGGGGGAAAATATGCATGTGCGGAAAAGTTCATTTAAAAGTTGAGGGGTGTCAAGGAGACTGCTAGCACACTATATCCAGACATTAAAAGATAACATCCCTCAATTCATAAATAAGCTCTTCCAATCATACATATATAGTTTCACTTGGGGGGAAAATATGCATGTGCGGAAAAGTTCATTAAAAAGTTGAGGGGTGTCAAGGAGACTGCTAGCACACTATATCCAGACATTAAAAGATAACATCCCTCAATTCATAAATAAGCTCTTCCAATCATACATATATAGTTTCACTTGGGGGGAAAATATGCATGTGCGGAAAAGTTCATTAAAAATTTGAGGGGTGTCAAGGAGACGGCTGGCACACTATATCCAGCCGTTTTTTTCATGCAAAATTTTTTTCACAGTTTCATTTTCACATCACAGATAATTGCTACAATCTTTAAACAACCAATCACACGCGACATCCTCCACGGCAAAAAATTGGAAACATCGTTAATTTCCCGATCGTCAAAAATCCTTCATGAATTGCAGGAACTCATTTTAAGATCACAATTGTACATGTTCACATTGTAGTTTGTAATCCATTTTCAATCCCTGCGATTGTCCAAGAATTCCAGGAACTCTCTCAAAGAAAAGATCACAAATAGTCCAAGTTCACATTTTTTTAAACACATTGTAGTCTGTTGTCTAATTTATGAACGTATTGCTTTTCTATATCGAACATTATCAATTTATAATTAGGTTATGAACAGTAGGGTAGGGCGTTATTCCGTCAAGGTTCCGAAATGGTTAAATCCTGACGGCTTTTATATTGCCAGAATGTTTTGTTGTACATCACTTTGATATGAACATTACAGAAAGGGGTTATTCCGTCAAGGTTCCTAAATCGTTAAATCCTGACGGCTTTTGTATTGCCAGAATGTTTTGTTGTACATCACTTTTAAATGAACAGTAGGTTAGGGCGTTACTCCGTCAAACCCCTAAGCGGCTAAATCGTGACGGTTTTGTATTGCCAAAATGTTTTGTTGTACATCACTTTGATATGAACATTACAGAAAGGGGTTATTCAGTTAACCCCCTAAAATGGTTAAATGCTGAGGGTCTTTTTATTGCCAAAATGTTTTGTTGTACATCACTTTTAAATGAACAGTAGGTTAGGGCGTTACTCCGTCAAACCCCCTAAAATGGTTAAATGCTGAGGGTCTTTGTATTGCCAAAATGTTTTGTTGTACATCACTTTTAAATAAACAGTAGGTTAGGGCGTTACTCCGTCAAACCCCTCAGCGGTTAAATGGTGAGGGTCTTTGTATTGCCAAAATGTTATGTTGTACATCACTTTTACATAAACAGTGCGGAATGGCGTCTGACAAAGTCCAAAAGTAGCTAAATTCTGTTTTCCAAAATGTTTTCGATCACAAATTATCACTTTATTCTGTATAAACCCCAAGAGCAGTTAATTTGTGTTTTGTGAACGCTAGGCGTGTCCTAGCGATAGTATTTTAAACAAATCGTCAACAATCCAAATTAATTAGATTAAAATTTCGTATCTTTTTTCTTTTTTGATATTTTTACTCTACATTGTAATCTAACAAGTTTTCTATCAAAGGCTTGTCCAAAAGATAGTATTTTCAACCAATCAAAAGTAGTCATGTAAAACCATAATCTTGATAAATTAAGGAATTGTGGGAAATAGAAACCAAAAGTAGAGTAATATGACAGTGTCTTTGGTTTCCATATCCCACAATTCCTTTTTGTAAACATGATTAACAAAAAGGAATAAAATTCGTCATAATTTTTAACGTAGCTTGCATACACAGCCCTTTCAATTTAAATTGGTCTAGATTATCGCCGCACAAAAATATTTGCCCTCATCTGGTTTCTATTCATCCATAAACACAAAATGGCCATTTTTTTTGCGGGTAGAATAACTAGTTATAAAAACTATATAGACTAAACTTATATTGTGTTCATTATTACTTTAAAGATGGGTTCCCTTAATTTCATTTATGAAAATGAAAATGCTAATACTTATATGAATAGAAAGTAGAGGTGTTCTAATGACTTGGAAAAATACCAGTATGTCTCACATGTCCATAATTAATTCATAATTAGCTAAATTAGAAGAGAATTACCAGCAGAATTCCTATGAGTGACCGATCAAGAAAGGTCAAAAAGTCCTTTTTTTGTTTATCCAGGCTGTACATACATGGACATTTATGATTGGTTAAAACTCTTAATTATATGCAATAAGAACATAATGATATGATTAAGAATACATGATAATTCATTAGAAACACCAATTAATCAAATAGTTTACTTAATTTGACACTAAAAAATAAGGAAACCCATCTTTAATTATATGCAATAAGAAAATAATGATATGATTAAGAATACATGATAATTCATTATAAACACCAATTAATCAAATAGTTTACTTAATTTGACACTAAAAAATAAGGAAACCCATCTTTAATTATATGCAATAAGAACATAATGATATGATTAAGAATACATGATAATTCATTAGAAACACCAATAATC
>NW_008709217.1:55377-59630 GCF_000327385.1 Lottia gigantea
TTTTATGACAGTAGGTTAGGGCGTTACTCCGTCAAACCCCCTAAAATGGTTAAATGCTGAGGGTCTTTGTATTGCCAAAATGTTTTGTTGTACACTCACTTTTAAATAAACAGTAGGTTAGGGCGTTACTCCGTCAAACCCCTAAGCGGTTAAATGGTGAGGGTCTTTGTATTGCCAAAATGTTATGTTGTACATCACTTTTACATAAACAGTGCGGAATGGCGTCTGACAAAGTCCAAAAGTAGCTAAATTCTGTTTTCCAAAATGTTTTCGATCACAAATTATCACTTTATTCTGTATAAACCCCAAGAGCAGTTAATTTGTGTTTTGTGAACGCTAGGCGTGTCCTAGCGATAGTATTTTAAACAAATCGTCAACAATCCAAATTAATTAGATTAAAATTTCGTATCTTTTTTCTTTTTTGATATTTTTACTCTACATTGTAATCTAACAAGTTTTCTATCAAAGGCTTGTCCAAAAGATAGTATTTTCAACCAATCAAAAGTAGTCATGTAAAACCATAATCTTGATAAATTAAGGAATTGTGGGAAATAGAAACCAAAAGTAGAGTAATATGACAGTGTCTTTGGTTTCCATATCCCACAATTCCTTTTTGTAAACATGATTAACAAAAAGGAATAAAATTCGTCATAATTTTTAACGTAGCTTGCATACACAGCCCTTTCAATTTAAATTGGTCTAGATTATCGCCGCACAAAAATATTTGCCCTCATCTGGTTTCTATTCATCCATAAACACAAAATGGCCATTTTTTTTGCGGGTAGAATAACTAGTTATAAAAACTATATAGACTAAACTTATATTGTGTTCATTATTACTTTAAAGATGGGTTCCCTTAATTTCATTTATGAAAATGAAAATGCTAATACTTATATGAATAGAAAGTAGAGGTGTTCTAATGACTTGGAAAAATACCAGTATGTCTCACATGTCCATAATTAATTCATAATTAGCTAAATTAGAAGAGAATTACCAGCAGAATTCCTATGAGTGACCGATCAAGAAAGGTCAAAAAGTCCTTTTTTTGTTTATCCAGGCTGTACATACATGGACATTTATGATTGGTTAAAACTCTTAATTATATGCAATAAGAACATAATGATATGATTAAGAATACATGATAATTCATTAGAAACACCAATTAATCAAATAGTTTACTTAATTTGACACTAAAAAATAAGGAAACCCATCTTTAATTATATGCAATAAGAAAATAATGATATGATTAAGAATACATGATAATTCATTATAAACACCAATTAATCAAATAGTTTACTTAATTTGACACTAAAAAATAAGGAAACCCATCTTTAATTATATGCAATAAGAACATAATGATATGATTAAGAATACATGATAATTCATTAGAAACACCAATTAATCAAATAGTTTGCTTAATTTGACACTAAAAAATAAGGAAACCCATCTTTAATTATATGCAATAAGAACATAATGATATGATTAAGAATACATGATAATTCATTAGAAATACCAATTAATCAAATAGTTTGCTTAATTTGACACTAAAAAATAAGGAAACCCATCTTTAAACGATCTTAAAAAAACGGACTGTTTCGTTTATGTTTTGAATCGTACCAGATGAAAACAAACATGTTTGCGCGACGTTATCAAAATTAATTAAAAACATACAATAATATAGTTTGACAAGAATTATAGTTCATAATACATTTGACTAGGAGAATTTTTCACCGAAAGAGAAAGCCGGGGATTGATTGAGGCTAAGTGTAGCAGACGGGTGCCCTGCCGTAGTCTGTGATGATGATTGTGAAGATTGAAGAGTTAGACTTCCGCTCGTCATTCCACTCTGAATATCCACGTTGTGTCTAAAAATAGAGCAAAAAAATGGCGTCAAACATAAACGAAATGAAATTAACCTGTTTGGGCTAATGAAGACAGACAACGCCATGCAGTGTGCAATGAGGGAAATTGGAGCGGATATAATCAATACTGTAACAAATGAAATGAAATGAAGGAGTTTTACCACCTAATTTTCTGGACCTGTTTTTGGCTAATGAGGACAGGCTACACCATGCAGTGTGCAATGAGGGAAATTTTGCCAGGATAGCAGCATTAACCTACTCTTTTTCCATTTCCAACTGTCGAGGGATCTTTAATGTGTACAGCCTGTAGCACAAAGCTCATCATCTGCTAACAAAACATGTTACGGACGCACAATTGAGCATTCAAATCCATGTGTGTCTAGAATTATCTACGTTTGAAAGTTAAAATGATGACTCGTCTTTTCTTGAGACACTGTCATATATAGAAAATACATCTATAGAAATAGTGAGTAAAATTCCTAGTTTGAGATATTTTTGAAGGAATTATGTGATTTTGGTACATTTCTAGTATTTCTGAAGACTATTTACATATATTCAACACTCAAATCAACCCCTAAACAGCCAGCCATGCGTTTATTAGTAAAAATTTTGCTTTATATACTTCAGGGATAATTTTTACATATATTCAAGACTCAAATCAACCCATCAAAAATGGCGAAGCTGTCTCTTGAATAATAATGACAAGTTATTTAAATACTTACTTGGATTTTAAAGAAGCCGGTTTTAAATAATCATCAGATCCAAGACTCAAGACGTCTGGTCGAAATTCTTTCTTATATTGTAAACATTTTCTAATAAATGACTGGAAATAAAGTAAATAAAAATATATCACTCAACAGTTCTGTTCACGGGTTCATAACACAGGTTCAAGATAGATTACCAGACAAGGTAACATGCGCCCACTACCAGCTGTCTGAAATGATAGCAAATCTTTAGTGACTTAATAATGAATTTTCAAATAATCTTAAAAATATTTGTAAGTCAAGGCAAAAAAATGAAACAGTTTATCAAATTATCATCAAATTATCATCAAATTATCATCAAATTATCATCAAATTATCATCAAATTATCATCAAATTATCATCAAATTATCATCAAATTATCATCAAATTCAACATGGACATACATACAAGGGCAATAACTCTTGGACCGTTCATCCTATTGCTACCAAATTCGAACTCAACTGTGATCTCATCGATATATACGTGCATATTATATTAAGTTTCATCAAGATCGGATAAAAACTGTAGTCTCCATCGTGCATACAAGCTAAATTTGATGTGTTTGTATTAAGTCAAGGGCAATAACTCTCAACCGCTTGTAACCAATTTCGAACTTGACTGAGATCTCATCAATATATACACGAATACCAAGTTTCATCAAGATCAGATGAAAACTGTAGTCTCTATCGTGCCTACAAGAAATGTACTTTTTTCTATTTCCAACTGTTGAGGGATCTTTAACGTGTACAGCCTGTAGCACACGGGGCCTCGGTTTATTGTCTCATCTAAACAACTAGACACTTTTTCCATGTCAGCCCCTCTTACCTTCATCACTGACAAGGGGAAACTGGGTTTAAAATCTGAAATCTGTCACATATTTTAGGTAGAAATGAAAATATTACCTTAGCTTCAGAACTCGCTGGAGGTTTCGAGGGAAATTCTACCTCCGTAGCTTTTAGTATTGTATTTTCTTCTAAGATGGTGGCCTGTGAAAGGTTGTGTCCAAATGGCTACAAAAAAATCACACAAATCTTTTATTTCATTTATAAAATTACAACTTTCTTTCAACCTGGAAGACGTCCTAGATATGCTTTTGAAATTTTTTTGCAGGAACCACAGACGTCTGATTGAAAATTAGAATGATGTAAATTGATGATATCAGTGTCTCTGATACACATAAACAATTTAGAAAATCTCTTTACAATCTCTTTAACAAGAACCACAGACGTCTGATTGAAAATTAGAATGATGTAAATTGATGCTATCAGTGTCCCTGATACACATAAAAAATTTAGAAAACCTCTTTACAATCTCTTTAACAAGAACCACAGACATCTGATTGAAAATTAGAATGGTGTAAATTGATGCTATCAGGGTCCCTGATACACATAAAAAATTTAGAAAACCTCTTTACAATCTCTTTAACAAGAACCACAGACATCTGATTGAAAATTAGAATGGTGTAAATTGATGCTATCAGTGTCTCTGATACACATAAAAAATATAGAAAACCCTTTTACAATCTCTTTAACAAGAACCACAGACATCTGATTGAAAATTAGAATGATGTAAATTGATGCTATCAGTGTCTCTGATACACATAAAAAATTTAGAAAACCTCTTTACAATCTCTTTAACAAGAACCCA
>NW_008709217.1:59889-61315 GCF_000327385.1 Lottia gigantea
TTACAGTGGAGAATGGGGGAAAATTTAAAAAAATAAATAAATGTATTAAAGGAATACTACATCTTAGAATGAACATAAAATTGAAGAATTTTAAACTTGGTTAATAAGAGCCAGTAGATATACCTGGTGTCATAAATAACATAACAGGATCCTTATATAATCAGATAAATCTAAAAAACTTAATAAAAATGCAATTAACTATTGAAAATGATAATATTACTTAGTTTTATAAATTTTCCAATTTTCTAGATTTGACAGGGATTTTGTTGTAACTTTATGACACCAGGTAAGTTCACTGATGAATATATACTCATATTGACCATTCTTGAGAATTAAATTTTATGTTCATTCTAAGACGTAGTATCACTTAAAGTTAAAAAAACACCCATGGTTCTAAACTTTTCTGCAGTGAACAATGATAGAAATTTTGAAATAAAAACAATGTATTCCGAGAAGCATTAGACATGAATTGCATTTTTTGTTCGTGTCACAAAATCACAGCGTTGAAGAGGAAAGGAATTTGATGGGCTGACAGTCTCATCAAACTGACAAATGTTCAAAAAGGCCGTCTTGAGCCTTCAAATCCACATGTGTCTAATCACTCAAATCAACCCCCAAAATGGCACATGTGTCCCTTTAATTAAACCCTGCTCCATTTAATTACGACAAAATTTTGCACGACAAAGAGAAAACATCTTACTTTATATAATTGGCTTTTTTATCTTCTTTCCATTCTTTATTTAACTGATGTATTTTACACGCGACGTATCGTTGTTCCTTCAGGTCAAAACCTTTATGAACCTCACTAAAACCTCCCTTCCCTAATAAACTTAATAATAAATAACGTTCAGCTAGTATTGGATGTTCTTTAAACCTATAAATAGAAAGATAACAACGTCATAACAAATATAACAACATCACAATGGATAACAAAGTCACAACAAATAGATAACAAAGTCATAAATATTTTAAAACTTGGGCCTAAATTCTCAAAAACCATTATAAAATCTAGATTTTAAAGGAATTGTAAAGAGGTTTTCTAAATTTTGATCTCCGGAGTCAACACGAGTCAGTAAATCCGCGGGTCCAAGTCCATCTCGGGTAAACGGGCCTATAAAAAATTTAGAAACCCTCTTTACAATCTCTTTTAAGAAATACAGTAATCTGGATAATAAAACTAAAAAATTTAGTTTAAGGCTCTGTTTGTCTTGTAAATTTATTGAAGCTTATTTTCCTTGGACCTCACCAAATTTTCCCAATTTAAAGATGTAAAAAAACAAAATACATTACTCACCGAGAATTATCTTCATTATGTATTCGTTTTAATTCTCGAATGTGAAGATTTCGCTCTCGTTCCAATTTCTCTAATTCCAGTTGAAGATCTGCATCTTCTTTCTTTAATGCTGCTTGACGTAACTTCAATATG
>NW_008709218.1:0-1896 GCF_000327385.1 Lottia gigantea
TTTGTCTTTGAGCACTTCTTGTGCACCAATATGCAGACTGCATATAGCTAGTTTGAAAACTTACAGATTTGGATTTGATTTCTTGTGTTTTTTGAAGTCTTTGGAGTCTAATTAGTAGGAAAAGATCAAAACTTGAGCCAAAAGTTTGTATTTGTAAAAGTTATCTATAGGCCATATTTGCCTTTATGGCCAATATGCATTAAAAATGTAAAAAATTATTTTCTGTTCTATGGCAGATATTTGAGTTCTGTTTTTTCTGACATGTCCAGATAGTCCATGTGAATATTGGTGCAAAATTTCAGCATTGTAGTTTTGTAAGTTTTGACGCAAAAAATTTATTTGTCTTTGAGCACTTCTTGTGCACCAATATGCAGACTGCATATAGCTAGTTTGAAAACTTACAGATTTGGATTTGATTTCTTGTGTTTTTTGAAGTCCTTGGGGTCTAATTAGTAGGAAAAGATCAAAACTTGAGCCAAAAGTTTGTATTTGTAAAAGTTATCTATAGGCCATATTTGCCTTTATGGCCAATGTGCATTAAAAATGTAAAAAATTATTTTCTGTTCTATGGCAGATATTTGAGTTCTGTTTTTTCTGACATGTCCAGATAGTCCATGTGAATATTGGTGCAAAATTTCAGCATTGTAGTTATGTAAGTTTTGACGCAAAAAATTTCTTTGTCTTTGAGCACTTCTTGTGCACCAATATGCAGACTGCATATAGCTAGTTTGAAAACTTACAGATTTGGATTTGATTTCTTGTATTTTTTTGAAGTCCTTGGGGTCTAATTAGTAGGAAAAGATCAAAACTTGAGCCAAAAGTTTGTATTTGTAAAAGTTGTCTATAGGCCATATTTGCCTCTATGGCCAATATGCATTAAAAATGTAAAAAATTATTTTCTTTTCTATGTCAGATATTTGAGTTCTGTTTTTTCTGACATGTCCAGATAGTCCATGTGAATATTGGTGCAAAATTTCAGCATTGTAGCTTTGTAAGTTTTGACGCAAAAAATTTATTTGTCTTTGAGCACTTCTTGTGCACCAATATGCAGACTGCATATAGCTAGTTTGAAAACTTACAGATTTGGATTTGATTTCTTGTGTTTTTTGAAGTCCTTGGGGTCTAATTAGTAGGAAAAGATCAAAACTTGAGCCAAAAGTTTGTATTTGTAAAAGTTGTCTATTAGGCCATATTTGCCTCTATGGCCAATATGCATTAAAAATGTAAAAATTATTTTCTGTTCTATGGCAGATATTTGAGTTCTGTTTTTTCTGACATGTCCAGATAGTCCACGTGAATATTGGTGCAAAATTTCAGCATTGTAGCTTTGTAAGTTTTGACGCAAAAAATTTGTCTTTGAGCACTTCTTGTGCACCAATATGCAGACTGCATATAGCTAGTTTGAAAACTTACAGATTTGGATTTGATTTCTTGTGTTTTTTGAAGTCCTTGGGGTCTAATTAGTAGGAAAAGATCAAAACTTGAGCCAAAAGTTTGTATTTGTAAAAGTTGTCTATAGGCCATATCGCTGGGTTAGAGCAAAAACATTGTAAGTGACTTACAATGTGAATTGAGATAAAACGATTTTAATGTTGATTTGTACATAACAATTCGCGTATTTCATCCACGCTCTTGAAAGTTGATAATAAAAATAAGTTCGTATTAAATGTGTTTTTGAGGAAAATTTGAGATTGGATACATATTGGCAACCAGCCAAAAGTCAGATACGATGTTTTTGCTCCAACAGATTTCACACACCATTTTAGTGCAAAAACATTGTAAGTGTCAGTTTACACACAGTAAGGGAGAATATTAGCCATTTTTGTTGAAATGAATCAATTTATTAATAGATAAATTTAGTGTAAAGAGTGATAACAATTTATTTCAAACTTTCTG
>NW_008709219.1:0-2452 GCF_000327385.1 Lottia gigantea
CTAAGTCAAACACCGCCTTTTCTGTCATTTTAAGTATACAAAAGAGGCCTGTGAAGTCTAGAGTGGCCTGGCCCTCGGCATGACCAAATCGTCCACTTTAACCCCTTTGGGCCCACTGGGGTAACACTTGTTTCGGGCCCATTTAAACCCCTGTGCTATTCTTTTATCCGGGCCATTTGGTGTTGAGAAGATGCGCAACGAAGTGCTCTTTCATTTCATATGCGGAAACCATATCTGAGAACAAGCTTTAACCCTTTCCTGAGCTAACCCTAATTGACTTTTCGAAACTAGGGTTAACCCCAGGGTTAACCCTGGCTAACCCTAGGTCTCGGCGGCCCAGTGGTCTGCGCGCTTGCCTGGCAACTTTGGGGTCCCGGTTTCGAGTCCCAGTTGAAGCTTTTTCAAAAATTCTTTTTTTGCTAAGTCAAACACCGCCTTTTCTGTCATTTTAAGTATACAAAAGAGGCCTGTGAAGTCTAGAGTGGCCTGGCCCTCGGCATGACCAAATCGTCCACTTTAACCCCTTTGGGCCCACTGGGGTAACACTTGTTTCGGGCCCATTTAAACCCCTGTGCTATTCTTTTATCCGGGCCATTTGGTGTTGAGAAGATGCGCAACGAAGTGCTCTTTCATTTCATATGCGGAAACCATATCTGAGAACAAGCTTTAACCCTTTCCTGAGCTAACCCTAATTGACTTTTCGAAACTAGGGTTAACCCCAGGGTTAACCCTGGCTAACCCTAGGTCTCGGCGGCCCAGTGGTCTGCGCGCTTGCCTGGCAACTTTGGGGTCCCGGTTTCGAGTCCCAGTTGAAGCTTTTTCAAAAATTCTTTTTTTGCTAAGTCAAACACCGCCTTTTCTGTCATTTTAAGTATACAAAAGAGGCCTGTGAAGTCTAGAGTGGCCTGGCCCTCGGCATGACCAAATCGTCCACTTTAACCCCTTTGGGCCCACTGGGGTAACACTTGTTTCGGGCCCATTTAAACCCCTGTGCTATTCTTTTATCCGGGCCATTTGGTGTTGAGAAGATGCGCAACGAAGTGCTCTTTCATTTCATATGCGGAAACCATATCTGAGAACAAGCTTTAACCCTTTCCTGAGCTAACCCTAATTGACTTTTCGAAACTAGGGTTAACCCCAGGGTTAACCCTGGCTAACCCTAGGTCTCGGCGGCCCAGTGGTCTGCGCGCTTGCCTGGCAACTTTGGGGTCCCGGTTTCGAGTCCCAGTTGAAGCTTTTTCAAAAATTCTTTTTTTGCTAAGTCAAACACCGCCTTTTCTGTCATTTTAAGTATACAAAAGAGGCCTGTGAAGTCTAGAGTGGCCTGGCCCTCGGCATGACCAAATCGTCCACTTTAACCCCTTTGGGCCCACTGGGGTAACACTTGTTTCGGGCCCATTTAAACCCCTGTGCTATTCTTTTATCCGGGCCATTTGGTGTTGAGAAGATGCGCAACGAAGTGCTCTTTCATTTCATATGCGGAAACCATATCTGAGAACAAGCTTTAACCCTTTTTAAGTCCAATCTAGGTCAGAACATGGATACTTTTCCATAGACTATACATTGAAATATGTCATGCGGCCCCATCAGCTGATCAAAATTTATATTGACTTGTTCAGGGCCCCGTAAAATGGATAAATAATGTTAGTATTGTAATATTGATGTAACTATATTTGTGGTTTACGATTTTGTGTGTTTATCGCAAGTAGGTTATGTGCATCAGTTGTCATCATATTTCCAAATATATGGTTTAAAGGGATATTGTTTTCATGTTTACTGCACTAAATCCTCATTTTTTCTGAAAAATGGCAAAACTGGACTTCCGGTTTGGTGAAAATAGGAGTAAGACGTGAAATGGTATTGCTCTGATTAATCGCCTAACATCGAGTTTTGTGTGGATATTTTTTTGTAAATGATTACTGTAAGTAATTAACAAACACTTTTGTGACATTGTTCGATTTGAAATTTGTTTATAAGTGGACTGATTTAACATTTTTGGGGCCTTTGGCCCGGCTGGTGTTTAGCCAGTAAATCCGACATGGCGTCCGGTGTGTCGTCTGCCACAACAAACCTATTAATTAAAGACAATACGGTAAAGGTTATACTTTCTGACAATGTAAAACTGCTTGCTGCTGACGTTATAAAATTAGTTGAAGATAAACTTGGTGACGATAGCGTTCTTGCTATTGTTCCTTGTAATGGATCATATGATGTTACCGTCGTCAATAATAAATTAGCTAGTGTTATAGCACGAGATGGTTTGCTCCATGGCTCTGAAGGTCTTCATTGTAAATTGATAGATTCCAGAGTAAAAGTTGTGTCTTTCATGCATATCCCTGTTTATGTTTCCGACAAGGATATTGAAGTCAAATTGAAATCTTGGGGTGTGACCTCATGTGGTCCTATAATCAGAAAAACTAAGGACTATGATGGTAAAAAGAAGTATGATGGT
>NW_008709220.1:0-5654 GCF_000327385.1 Lottia gigantea
TATCTAAAATTCTCAATTCTTAATTATTTAAAATATCTCAATGTTTAATTATTCTAAATATCAATTATTAGTTATTCAAATTCTCAATGATTAATTATTCAATCTCTAAATGCTCAATTATTCATATTGTGAATGTTTATTCAGTTTATTTCAATGTTTTATTATTCATATATTCAAATAAGCAATATTTATTATTCAAATAAGCAATATTTATTATTCAAATAAGCAATATTTATTATTCAAATAAGCAATATTTATTATTCAAATTAGCAACATTTCATTATTCAAATTAGCAACATTTTATTATTCAAATTAGCAATATTTTTTTATTCAAATTAGTAATATTTTATTATTCAGATTAGTAATATTCTATTATTCAAATTAACAATATTTTATTATTCAAATTAGCAATACCCTATTATTCAAATTAGCAATATTTTATTATTCAAATTAGCAATATTTTATTATTCAAATTAGCAATAATTTATTATTCAAATAAGTAATATTTTATTATTCAAATTAGCACTATTTTATTATTCAAATTAGCACTATTTTATAATTCATATTAGCAATATTTTATTATTCAAACTAGCAATATTTTATTATTCAAATAAGTAATATTTTATTATTCAAATTAGCACTATTTTATTATTCAAATTAGCAATATTTTATTATTCAAATTAGCAATATTTTATTATTCAAATTAGCAATAATTTATTATTCAAATAAGTAATAATTTATTATTCAAATTAGCACTATTCTATTATTCATATTATCAATGTTAGATTATTCAAATTCTTAATTCAACCTATTTTCAATGTTTAGAAATGTTTCCATGTTTAATTCAGCTTATTTTCAATCTATTAGTCATAGGAATAAAAATAATACTGGGGATAAAAATAATACAGAAAATAAAAAGAATTATGGATAGTATCTCAGGTAGAATATAGCACCTTGTCTTCGACTTTGGTATATCTACCGTCTGATAAAATACACAGGGACAAACTTAATAAATATATAATCAAATTACCCAATTATTTTAAAAACAAATATATATATTCATGGAATAAAAATAATAAGGATAAAAATAATACAGAAAATAAAAAAGTGAATAGTATCTCTGGTAGAATATAGCCCCCGTCCTCAACCATACAGCTTGGCTTTCGCTAAGATTAGACACTGGAATATCTACCGTCTGATAAAATCCACAGGGACAACCTATCCATGACACTCCAGTCTTGATTTGAACCCTCTCAAGGAATTGATAAAATGAATAATGTCAGATTTATAGTTCAATATTTGCCGTAGGACTCATGACACTCCTTCGAGGATCATGCAGCAAAGTGGTCCCCTCACCTACTACATGACCACTTCCAGAGTGCCCACGCTGACCGACCATCCAATTTTGTCATTCTAATATTTGCCGTAGGACTCCTGACACATCCTTCGAGGATCATGCAGCAAAATAGTCCCCTCACCTACTACATGACCACTTCCAGAGTGCCCACGCTGACCGACCATCCAATTTAGTAAGTGGCAATACGCAATTCATCCCTACTTTAAGAGGGGGGTTTCCTAAAATAAGACTTTACAATAAGTGCCGTAAACTACAATTTTTGACAACTCCCCTTATCCTAAAGAAGTTGTTTTTACACAGAAAACTTCCTGAAGACTTTCGAAATACACCCAAACTTGAAGTTGACTTCATGTTCAGTGACTGAAACATTGTCCACATGAAATCAACCTTTATAAATCTGATGAGCTTTAAACAAATGCCAACTTTGTTTTAATTTAGTTTTTAAATGAAATTTTCAAGATTCTCAATGAAAGAAATCACTTTTTAATGATTTTGTTAGAAATCAATAATAGACATTTGGCATTTCGTTAAAAAAACATTCATTCTTTACATCTTATATGATACACAGTTCAGATTATAGACCACAGTGGGGAATAAGACTTGAATTGGGAAGAGAAAATTTGGCCAGACTTCCCTCAGAGCCTAAAGAAGTCTTTTTTTCTCTTCAAGCTGATGGATAGAGAAAAGTATCAGATAGATAAAAACACATTCATACTTTATTTAAGTTCATCAGGAAGTGAAAATAGCCAATAGGAAATCAAAGAAGATTTTATTATTAATTAAAGCTAATCGCATGGCTTAATAATTCAAATTCTCAAAGTTGTATTACTAAAATTCTCAATTCTTAATTATTTAAAACATCAATATTTAAAAATTCAAATTCTCAATATTTAATACATATATACTATATTTAAAACATGTATGCTTTTTTATTCATATTCTCAATATTTTATTTTTAAAATTCTTAATCCTGAATTATTCAAATTCTCAATGCTTAATTATTCATATTGTCAATATTCTATTGTTCAAATTCTCAATATTTTATTATTCATGTTCTCAATATTTTATTATTCATGTTCTCAATATCTTATTTTTCATATTCCCAATATTCTATTGTTCAAATTCTCAATATCTTATTATTCATGTTCTCAATATTTTATCATTCATATTCTCAATATTTTATTATTCATATTCTCAATATTTTATTATTCATCTTCTAAATATTTTATTATTCATATTCTCAATATTTTATCATTCATCTTCTAAATATTTTATCATTCATCTTCTAAATATTTTATTATTCAAATTCTCAATATTTTATTATTCATATTCTCAATATTTTATCATTCATCTTCTAAATATTTTATTATTCATATTCTCAATATTTAATTATTCATATTCTAAATATTTTATTATTCATATTCTCAATATTTTATTATTCATATTCTAAATATTTTATTATTCATATTCTCAATATTTTATTATTCAAATTAGCAATATTTTATTATTCAAATTAGTAATATTTTATTATTCAAATTAGCAATATTCTATTATCCAAATTAGTAATATCTTATTATTCAAATTAGTAATATTTTATTATTCAAATTAGCAATATTTCATTATTCAAATTAATAATATTTGATTATTAAAATTAGTAATATTTGATTATTCAAATTAGTAATATTTTATTATACAAATCAGCAATATTTCATTATTCAAATTAGTAATATTCTATTATTCCAATTAGTAACATTTTATTATTCAAATCAGCAATATTTTGTTATTCAAATTATTAATATTTTATTATTCAAATTATTAATATTTTATTATTCAAATTATTAATATTTTATTATACAAATCAGCAATATTTCATTATTCAAATTAGTATTATTTTATTATTCAAATTAGTAATATTTTATTATTCAAATTATAAATATATCTTATTATACAAATCAGCAATATTTCATTATTCAAATTAGTAATATTTTATTATGCAAATCAGCAATATTTTATTATTCAAATTAGCAATATTTTATTATTCAAATTAGCAATATTTTATTATTCAAATTAGCAATATTTCATTATTCAAATTAATAATATTTTATTATTGAAATTAGTAATATTGTATTATTCAAATTAGTAATATTTTATTATTCAAATCAGCAATATTTTATTATTCAAATTAGTAATATTTTATTATTCAAATTAGTAATATTTTATTATTCAAATTAGTAATATTTTATTATTCAAATCAGCAATATTTTATTATTCAAATTAGTAATATTTTATTATTCAAATTAGTAATATTTTATTATTCAAATCAGCAATATTTTATTATTCAAATTAGCAATATTTTTTTATTAACTAATATGCTAAATTCTTAAAAATCTTTATTTCAAACTTGTGTTTAAAGAATACATCACTCCTCAATTCAAATTCTTATTTTAGTCAATTTATTTTACCTCTTTCGGGCTCACTTAATTCTTAACTTCACATTTATATAAGTTAATGATCCTTCACTATAATATAATCATGAAAATTTCTGAATTGTACTTACCAATGCCTCAAAAGATGCCAAGTAAAACCATCAAAGACTTTAACTTCTATTTAATTCATGAAGATGGTTACTGAAAATAAAATACAAAATTTTCAAAATAAAATACAAATCTCATTTCCATAGTAACTATTAAAATTGAGTAGAGTCACTGTAGAATATTCCAGTCAATTTCTAGCTCCTGTCCAAAAGTTTTCTTACTTTGCTCTTTTGGTTCAACTCATACATTGGAATGTTAATGGCCACTTCAAGAGGTCCTGAAAAGGATTGTGTATCAAAAACGTGTCAACAGCACTAGATGAACATTTGTACTGTCTCTGTCCATTTGCCTGAGGAAAGAATGCAACTGGGACAAATCTTAAACCTAAAGTTCCAAAGCAACAACCTACAAGTGAATCCAATTTAGAATTATCAAATGGTTGAGGCAAAAATTAAAGAACTTTCCATTTATTTGAGTAAAGAAGTTCATTTCTGCCAAATCTAAACCTAAAAAAAAAATTACACCACCCAAAGAAAACTTCAATTTGATTCTGATAAACAAGTCAATATATTCCAGGGATGTTTATCTAAAATTCACACCATAAAATTACAAAACAAGCCAAAAACTTACCTAAGTTTTCAACTGAACCTTGGGACATCTGCAGACGGAATGAGGCTGTACACTGTTGTTGTCAACCTGACTATAACCCCCGAATTCTACTCACCCCCAAGCTGGGGTTGGTCAAAATATCTTGGTCTCCATACCCACAGTTTCAAAACAAAAGACTGGCAATAGAGTGAACACTTTTCATCCCTTGGTCATGGTTTTAATCTTTTGTTTAGGATCAAATTAGTAATCAAGACATGTTCTCATTGTTTAAGTCAGTGTTTTGGTGGCTAGGTTGAAATTGTAGTCAAATTAAAGGTACATTACCACTGAAAATTTTCTTATCTTTAAAAGGGCTTGCAATTGAAATATTCACATACTGGGTTTCAGTTTTGAACTTTGAAAGGAGCAGTGGTTTTGAAAAGTTCCCTTCCTACACAGGACCTTTTCTCAGTAATGTTTCCATGCGGGACAAATTCCCCCTACTCCTCCCCCCTCCCTTCTTTAAACTCTTTCTTATCATTGAGTTTTTATATGTCCAGTGTGTTGATTTCTCCATTTAGATTTCCATCTAAGATAAAGTGTCCAGAATGTGATCTAGGTCCGTACAAGTATTTTAATCCAGCCAAAAAAAAACTTAAGACCTTCAACTTTTAATTTGTAGTAATAACAGTACATTGAGATAAAAATTTATTAGTAAAAATACTATGTTCAGTTAATAATTATATATATATATATATATCTTTACTTTTGATAAATAGCTCGGCTTAACTTGGTTTAAATTGTTTGAATTTCAATTCGGTACAAGAATTCAGGTCTAAATCAGGGATGTTGACTTGACTTTATTTGCCAGTCCTGTTCCTTGGAATCTTTGATTAGGACTTACGAAATGCAAATCCTGAGGTATTTCACTCCAGGAATAGCCTTCTATCATCTATCTTGTCACAATAATTCAATATCATATTTTAAGTTTGAAATGCTGGTTAAAAATTAAAAACAAAGACAAAATGGTAGCAGAACTATACATTTGGCTAAATTACCAAGTCCATAAACGCTGAAAAGCTGGAAATGAAATGAACAGAGTTTTCATCCCACTTTTCTGCACCATGCACAATGAGGGAAACTTTGCCTTAGCGTGCTGTTTTTCAATTTCCAAC
>NW_008709220.1:5704-9836 GCF_000327385.1 Lottia gigantea
AATCCGAAGCTGGAAAGCTGGACAACTTAGCTTCGAGCTATAATTCGGAATAACATCTATATCAATTGTTTCCTATCTTATATATAATTATAACATGTAAAGCTAAATACAGTCTTGTCTTTGTTAAAGTTTAATAACTTCCCCATTTTCATATCTTACCGGTAGTCTTCTTTCTTCTTTCCTTAACTCTCTCTATCTTGTCTGATTACTTCGTCTTTCTCGACTTCGTCCTGCGACCATATTTAATAATCAGCGAAATGACGATCACACGATAAAGAAATATGATGGGATGTTCTTATGAAAGGTTTATGACAGAATAAAATTATTAAAAATTAATTTATCAATTTGTCGATGCCAGTGGACCACAAGTGATGCAATTTGATTTAGATAAACATTCCAACAAGCCACCCACAAATTTCCATTAAGTTGTTAAAAACTTAGTCAAATCAAATCAAAGCTAAAGTTTTGGACAAGACCCAGCTGTTTGATGGGATTCTCATGAATCCAATGGCGACGCAAGCCTCATGAGTCTTTGAGTACAAAGGTACAAATAAAGGAGCAGACTGACTTAATTGGAGGGGAGACAACTGTCGAGGTTGAGATTCGAAACACTGCAGAAATGAAATGAAATGAAATGAATGGAGTTTTACGTCCTACTTTTCTGCACCATGTGGGCTAATGAAGACGGGCAACGCCATGCAGGGTGCAATGCGGGAAATGTTGCCAGGACAGCGGCATTAGCCTGCTCTTTTTAGATTTCCAACTGTCGAGGGGTCTTTAACGTGCACAGCCTGTAGCACACACGGCCTCGGTTTATTGTCCCATGAAAGATTCATGCCAAGCGGGCAAGAACTCTTCGGTGGAAGCTAAGCTAAGCATTATAACTGCCCATTTTTATCTGAAATTTTATAGAAGCTTAATTATGCAATTTTTTTTTTTGTGAAATTAAGAAAATTGTGACTTTCTGGTGGAAGAAATTTACTTGATTTTCATATTCGCTAAAGGTGCGGGCACACAAACATTCTTGGTCAGAGATATTTGTCGGCCGTTTTCCACTTTGTCGATAATCACGGAGCATGCAATTGAAAGGAAAATGAATCTGATTGGATGATGACGGTCTGTCTTGCAGACGATGAAATATATTGGAGACAATTAACAAACTTGTTTGATATTATAAATCTAGCCGGAGACACAATGAACTTGTTGTGGATGCACAGGCACTTGCGTGAATTTACTCAAGACTCTAATCGGCGACAAAAATCTCCGACCAAGAGATGTGGTGCCCGCACCTTTAGTTTACGACCTTAAGTTTATAATGCATTTAGAAATTCGATAAACAACAACATTTCTGCAATTTTCATTGTCATTATTAGTTTATATGGTATTCTACTCCTGAGTTTTATTGTACACAATGTTTCAACAATTTACATTGTCATAATCAGTTTATATGGTATACTACTCCTAGGATTTAGTGTACACAATGTTTCAACAATTTACATTGTCATAATCAGTTTATATGGTATACTACTCCTAGGATTTAGTGTACACAATGTTTCAACAATTTACATTGTCATCATCAGTTTATATGAGGAAGTATAACACAAGAAGGTATATCTACACATATAAAACTGGCATTTAAATATAATTTGTTGAATTGTAGGGAAACCATACATCAAGTTTTAACCCTGGTAAGTGTTACTGATGGATAAAGCTCTATCAGTTGGTAAAAAAACATAGTTCCCTGATTATTTCCTTGTTTTTTTTTAAGTCATCAGAGACACTGATAGCATCAATTTCCACCATTCCAATTTTTAATCATCTGTGGTTCCAGCAATTCCACTAAAACTAAGTGTTTGATGATGTTGCTAATCACGAAATATGCTTTCTATCTTATAAGGCCCTGTGCAATTAGTGACACCAAGAAACACTTAGTTTTAGTGAAATTGCAGGAACTACAGATGTTTGATTGAAATTGGAATGGTTGGTGCAAATTGATGTACATACAAAGTTTAATAAAAACCCTTTACAATATCTTTAATATGAAATAAGAAAGAAATGTATTTTCTAATAGTGTTATCTGTATATTATATTAAATTGTACATAGGTAAAAATCCTGGAAATCTTAAGTTATAGTCAATCTTAGAATTAGTGAAAATAACTAGTATCTTTAAAACAAGCATTTAGGAGCTGAAGTCAGACATGATTGGCAAATCAGCAGCCCTTATTCTCTTCTCATAACAGTAGACACTTTAGTCAAGTGGGTCTTATTCGAAACATAAAGGGGCGTCTGTGGTTCCTGCAATTTGAGGTAATTGAATACAGAGATGGAAGGGACCATAGTAGTCTGCACAGATCACCACTGACATATTTTCCCCACCCTCAGCACGTGCTTTTTAAGTCTTTACTGACGCGATTCGGACAGTTCGGAATTTTACATCTCGTAAGATTCAGGAAAATATTAAATAACATACTTTAAAGAGGCCAAGACCTTTCCTCCCTTTGAGTTGATGAAATTATCAAAAATCTTGCCAAGACAGGCAAAAAACTTATTATCATTCTGTGAAATTGCACAAATCTAGATAGGACTGAAATCAATCAATGAGATAATATTTTAAGAAGCGTGAGTGAAGTTGGATATTAATGATGACGTGTGCAAAGTAAATTTTGAGCTGTTTCACATAATTAAAATAGCCTTATACCTTGACTGAATCCACCTTTCTTGTACCATTGAATTTCGTAAATGCTGCGATTTAATTGGATTGTACTCTAGCAAATACAACCAATCAGGAGGCTCGACAGGAAATCTGCTGTAAACACTAAGTCTCAATGTTGACAGTCTTTCTGTCGAGAGCTCTGATTGGTTGTATTCGCTGGAGTACAATCCAATCAAATTGCAGCATTCCGCGATACACGAAAGGTGGCTATATCAGTCAAGGTATTAGACGTATTACTTAGTAAAAGCTGGTCATTGTAAAGATGCTGGTTTAGGTAAGGGGGACATCCCCTATAAAAATTTGAGAATTAGTCACCAGGAAACGCAAAATCCTGACAATTTCTTGGTCAGTTTATGGCTAAATATCATTAGTCTTAAAACACACTGTTTTCTTTAAAATCGAACTGTAACCAGCATTCAAATCTATAAATTTATTAGTAATTTCGATTCGAGTTCTTTACTTGATATGCGATCACGGGGTATTCTTAGATTCACTAAGTGATTTAAATCTGAACGTTATTACTCATCTGCCAATGATTTGAATACCTCCTTTTTCTATATAGAAATATCAAACCACAACTTGAAATATGATGTTACTCAGAGTTTCACACTATGCGATTTTCTTTATATTTATTTCCTCATTAAAAAACTCTTCTTGATGTTTTATACACCAAACCTAAAACATGACAAAGAGTTCACAATGTAAATGTTATACTCTATTCTTTGTTCAAAGTTATATATGTTATTTGAATATTTGGGATTGGAAAGTCTGCGGTTTCGCCCATGAAACACTTTTTGCAGCTCCCAACTGTCGAGGTATCTAACATAATATAACCGTGACAAGGTTTTCTCATTGCACACTGCTAAGTGCATCTAACTCTATATTATTTTATATCGGCGGATCTATCTCTCTGGTTAAAATAAGGGAATAAAACGAAGCAGAGTTTTACATCCTTCTTGCTCCTGATCAAGGTAATACTATAGGCCATACAGTGTATAATAATAGAAATATTTCATCAAATTAGCATTACCTTTTTTTATTCCAAGTGTGTATGGAAAATAGGCCGACCCATTCGAAACTAGGTATGTGTTATTTCCTCATAAGAACCATATGTAGTTTCGTATGGAGGGTGACAGGGCGTTCAATTTTTTTATAACTTTAGTGGAAGAATTTCCTGTGGCGCACTCAGGAAAATTTGTTGGTCCCTGCTAAATCCCTTTACCCCCTCACCCCCTCACCTAATGCGACATTTTGGGGGATGTAAACAATCTTCAGAAATATTAAGATGTGCGAAAATCGCACAATTCCTTCAAAAATACTTCGGGAATTTTACTCACTATTTCTATACATGTCTTTTTATAAACAGAGTATCTTAAATTGACGAGTCGTCATGTTAACATTCGAACGCAGATAATTCT
>NW_008709220.1:10409-11496 GCF_000327385.1 Lottia gigantea
TTAATATAGCGGGCTCGATAAAAGAAGGCCATAGAAATAGAAATAAAGTATCAGAGATCATATATAATTAGTTAGAATAAGTAGGTTAATTAAGAAGTCTTAAAACAGTTCATGGCTAGTGATTGAATCCTTAAAATTCAGATGAAATTCAGTCAAATTAAAATACATAAGTGTGGGTGTACAGAGTTTTTGGGGGAGGGGAATTTACAAACCCAAATTGTGAGGAAAGAGCAAGAGTGAGTTGCGTTCGGTACTGATGACCACTTTCATTATTTACAGCCATTTACACAACTGGTGATCACTATCACTATGGTGTGAGGGCACCTTAAATCAGATTGAGAAAAGAGTAGAAAAAAACAGAATATAATGGAGAATCTGGGATTATAGTCTCTTTAAGTACATTGTTCTCAATAATCCAAGGATCATGGCAGTAAAAACAGAAGGGGGTGTCAAAATTACTACAAAAGTTGATTTCAAGGATTCTGTTGGGGGAATTTTAAACGAAGCCTTATCACAAGAATTTTTATAATAGTACAAGGGGAGACTATTATAAATAAAAGTTACAGAACACTGTTAATGTAGGTGTGGCAAGCTATTAAGAAGTTTACTTCCATTTTGATACATTTACTGTCGCATACCTCTTGTAAAGTAACAGTTTTCTGGAATTTTCATTTTATTTGCACCATTCCAATTTTCAATCAGATATCTGTGGTTCTGGCGATTCCACTTAAACTGGGCTTTCATGACGTCGTACAGCATTAAGCATTTCTATATTATTACAGGAACCACAGATATCAGGCGGGAAATTGGAATCATAAATAAATACAGGACATGGCCTCGATACACGTGAAAATCCCTTTAATCGTTTTAATAGCAATGTGCGGAGGTGTAAAAGAGATATGAAAACTAAGACCAGCAATTGACTTCCTCGAATGACATTTCGACCCACTTTACATCCTGTATTATATTATATCCTTGTAGCTCCGATATCACAAGTCACTTTATACTCTCACTTGATATAGTCAGTCAAAACCATTCAGTGGTTAAATAGGCATCGTTTTAATTTCTGTAAACGGATGTTCGTTGT
>NW_008709220.1:11546-27714 GCF_000327385.1 Lottia gigantea
GATTTAGCTTCTACGTCTAACATTTCCATATTTGTTTTAAAGGGGCTGTTATGAAAATTATACCCCATGACTGAGGTTGTATTTCTAGTTGTCTTAAAACTTTGAAATAGAACGCATTTACATTTACGTATTACAGTTATTGAATACAATATAAATTTGAATTGTAATTTTGATGGCTGTTTGGAAACATCGACTAGGCAGCCACATCCCAGCCTAGTCTTTATCAAAGTCCAACTGCCTCCTACCAAAATGCACACAGGAATTCAAATATGTGCAGCTAAGATTTCGTTGAAATCGTGAAATGGATGGTCGGAGATAATTTAAGTTAGCTATCTCTGCCTCCTACCAAAATGCACACAGGAATTCAAATCGGAATACGCATAATTAAGTATGTGGCCTAATTTTAAAAAAGAAAGGGACAAATTGGGAATAATATAATTATATGCAACAGCTACTCGAGTATTTTGGTATTTTATCTTTTATGGTACATATACAAATTTCATTTTGCAAAAATATAATCAATTTATCTGGTTCTAACTTTTCTTATCTTATTCTAAATATATTTAGCTGATGGTATTATACCAAAATAGTAAGGAAATACCAACTATTTAAAGGGACAAGGGGTTGACTTGAGTCTTGAATACATGTAAATAGTCTTCAGAAGTACTAGAAAAGTACGAAAACCGCAAATTTCTTTCAAAAATATCTCAAAGTGGGCAATTCTATTCCTATTTCTATATTATGTCTTTTCTATATAATATGGTAGTTCCTCAAGAAAAGACGACTCGTCTTTCAAACGCGGATAATTCTGAACACACATGGATTTGATGGCTCAAATTTCGACGGTGAGTTGTGCCATTTTTTTACCAATCGTACTTCAGTCTCAGAAACTGGAACTTTTTAGCAAAGTCAATCAGCAATAGTGTTCACAGCTGTTACACTGTTAGCCCTCAGTTCAAGTTCACAACCATACATTACTACCTTTAATGATCCAACAGGATAACTATTAGACTCATACCATCTGATTTGTCGGGCTTGTTTATACTTGAACTTATTTATTGTGATGTAAAGATGTTGGATTTGAAGTGTCTCAATATAATAGCTTATTTAATGTTACGTCCTGTCTTCATTTTAAAAGTGAAAGGAAATTGAAACCATGTAATGTAATGAATGTAAAGAAAGAAGCCGAAAATGATTCATAGATTATTTCTACGTCTAATACTCAGTAAATTGTAAGGGGTTTTTAATATTTTATTGAATTTGAAGGTCAATATCATTGTACATCATCGTATTTCCTGGGCAACCACAATCAGTAAACATACAGTTTAAAGGGGTGTTCCTTTTTTTTTTGTAAGAACTTTTCATTGTCAAATACTTAAATTATACCTGAAAATAGTTCTAAAGTATGCTGTTTATATCTTCTTAATAGTCTCTTTAAGTACATTATTCTCAATAATCCAAGGATCATGGCAGTAAAAACAGAAGGGGGTGTCAAAATTACTACAAAAGTTGATTTCAAGGATTCTGTTGGGGGAATTTTAAACGAAGCCTTATCACAAGAATTTTTATAATAGTACAAGGGGAGACTATCATAAATAAAAGTTACAGAACACTGTTAATGTAGGTGTGGCAAGCTATTAAGAAGTTTACTTCCATTTTGATACATTTACTGTCGCATACCTCTTGTAAAGTAACAGTTTTCTGGAATTTTCATTTTATTTGCACCATTCCAATTTTCAATCAGATATCTGTGGTTCTGGCGATTCCACTTAAACTGGGCTTTTATGACGTCGTACAGCATTAAGCATTTCTATATTATTACAGGAACCACAGATATCAGGCGGGAAATTGGAATCATAAATAAATACAGGACATGGCCTCGATACACGTGAAAATCCCTTTAATCGTTTTAATAGCAATGTGCGGAGGTGTAAAAGAGATATGAAAACTAAGACCAGCAATTGACTTCCTCGAATGACATTTCGACCCACTTTACATCCTGTATTATATTATATCCTTGTAGCTCCGATATCACAAGTCACTTTATACTCTCACTTGATATAGTCAGTCAAAACCATTCAGTGGTTAAAATAGGCATCGTTTTAATTTCTGTAAACGGATGTTCGTTGTCTTAACAAGGTAAGCTACAATTTGACTTTTCTATGTTGTATATAACTTGGGCGAAATGCAAGAAAGGCTTTTGGCCTAATTTCTTACCATAATAAAGTGATTATTATTATTATGTTTCATTACCTCGACTAGGGTTTACTGTTTGAGTTTCGACAGCCCTATAACCGGCACACATGTTCAGCTAAGCGTTACTGTTCAGCTATTTTTGACAAGGTGCCTACTATTCCTTAATATCAAACAATTCTATATGCTTTTAGATAAATAATGAACAACTGGTTGGTTGTCGTCCTATTTCTCGACACTTGGGTTTTTATTTACGGTAAGGATTAATTTCTTGTTTTTGAGAGGAACGGAAGTTTTAGGTTATCTGATTTGCTAAAACAGAAAATGAAAGTAGGAACTTGGTCTTCATACAAGCTATTACGAACTTCGTCTTGTACCTTGATTACAATAGTCACTTTTCTTGTATCACAAAATACAGTCCTTTGATATAAATACTGTCAACTTTATGGTTTATGGGACAGTGGCGTTTCTAGGAAACACAAAGCCGGACCAACCTGTTCCCCCGCCCCCCTATTTTTTAGAAACGCCACTTTTACAGGGCTCTGATTGGTTGTATCCTCTAATGTTCTATTCGACCAAATCGCTTCATTTACAAATTCTCTGTGATAGCAAACTGGTTGCTATTGCAATCCAGGTATAAGACGTAGTTCGTAATAGCTTGACATTGTGAAGATGAAACTTGGACTGTTTACCGCGATATCAACATGTAAAATAGACATATAATCTTTTACCTCAAATGTCGAAGAGAATATATTTGACGTTCTAAAAATCTTATCTTAATTTCAGCTCTGTATGTGGATGAAAAATGTTTTAGCACTTACCCTTGCCATTTTCATAGTTTGAAATGTAATGATGGAAATGTAAACAGGATAATAGCTATAAATGACGCCAAGTTTGGATTTAAAACAGAGCGTTGTGCCATAGAGGCTTGCGACTTCAGATGCTGTCGCCAAGAAGAAGGGGATTGTTTTGAGCCATTCAGTAAAGATATCCCACTTCAAAAACTTCTATATGACAGCTGCGAGTTTCAAGAGGAGTGCCGTCTGGACAAGCCACATCGTACGCGAGGATGTCAACAAGGATTGTCGACCTACTCCAGGATCGAGTACGAATGTCTTGAGGGTAAGAATTATAGATTTATTTCATAAGGTGCATAGGCTGATAGGGTTTTAAGGGATTAAACACCCAAACTCCCACACCTCGTAACAGAAGATATGAGTGCAACATTTGTTTGTTGTCGCTTTTAACCTTCGCGCAAGGTGTACGATCTGATCTTATCTTTCTGTTTTCTATAATATTCCTTCTTTTCCTCCATTGGTCTATTTGCAGAATAACTTGAAATATTTCCATTTCATGCCATTTCATTTATTCACTTGAAATCGATTTATCGATAAGTCACGGTTTGATTTGCAATCGATTTTTTTCGGGAATGTCTCAAGCACAAACTGAAAATGGTAAAGTATTTTTGTTTTAACCAAAGATTTTTAAATGGGCTGGAATCAAAAATGAATTTCCTATTTGAAATTTATGCTAAACCGGAAGTGACATATTGCATAATGTGCAAAAATTGATATGGAGCCTGTAGAGCTTATTTGTGGGTCGATCTACCAGGCTTTCTTTTTCATCTTTGTACAAGATATATCGAATGCAATAGAAAAATTCTAAAATTTTTATAGAAAAAAAAATGCATGAAAAATTCCAAAATGTTTTACCCAGGCACTAACTATCGGATCGATCTGAAAATAACAGGCTATAGACAGAATTCCAATAGAAGTTGAACTGCGTTATCAAAATTTTAAATTAACATTCGGTTTGGGCGTGAGAACGGTTTCTGCTGCTTCCGGTGTAATTTACAAACGTAGACAAGAGCCGTACAGATTATCTATAATAAATAATTTGAATCACTTCAGAAGAAAAACTTCATACCGGAATTGACGCATGCGCCTTTACCTGAGAGTGGCGCATTTTTGTTAAAATTTTCGCGATTTATTATTCGATTTGTCTATCAAAACCTTTTTACTTTATCTAAAACTTGCTTGGAACAGAATTTTGAATTTTGAATAAAATTTTTTCATGCTATCTATAGATATCCTGATATTAGATGTAAAACATCAACTTCCGTATATATAGCCCAAGAAATCTGACATTTTTGCAACTTTTGCAATACAGAATAAGTGAGCCCGAGAACAAATTAATGAGATAGTGTAATTTTTTAACCCTAAAAAATTTATTTATGTTTTTTTGCAAAATTGTTGCATACAAATTTGAAATATACCTCCATTTAAAGCTGTGACTTCGAAAGCTATTCAACTGTTGGATATTTTTTTGATATCTTAATTGGAATTCAAACTATATATGTCTAATATTTAATACAGGTACAGAAAAATATCTGTTATAAACCTAAGTTGGCAGACGATGCATATTGGAGATATTTCCTACCTAAGTAAAATGGATCAAATCCTTTAGCGTTCTTACTTTGTGGCTATATATTACCATGGATCAAGTACAATTTCTTTCAACTAAATTTGGAAATCCTTCATTATAAAGACTGTAGATAAAATATAGATCTTAATAAGCATCTGCTTCTCGTTTTGTTTATCCCAATCAGTATCCCAATCAGTATCCCAATCAGTATCCCAATCAGTACCCCAATCAGTATCCCAATCAGTATCCCAATCAGTATCCCAATCAGTACCCCAATCAGTATCCCAATCAGTATCCCAATCAGTACCCCCAATCAGTACCCCAATCAGTACCCCAATCAGTACCCCAATCAGTATCCCAATCAGTATCCCAATCAGTATCCCAATCAGTATCCCAATCAGTATCCCAATCAGTATCCCAATCAGTACCCCCAATCAGTATCCCAATCAGTACCCCAATCAGTATCCCAATCAGTATCCCAATCAGTATCCCAATCAGTATCCCAATCAGTATCCCAATCAGTACCCCAATCAGTATCCCAATCAGTATCCAAATCAGCATCCCAATCAGTATCCCAATCAGTATCCCAATCAGTATCCCAATCAGTATCCCAATCAGTACCCCAATCAGTACCCCAATCAGTATCCCAATCAGTACCTCAATCAGTATCCCAATCAGTATCCCAATCAGTATCCCAATCAGTACCCCAATCAGTACCCCAATCAGTATCCCAATCAGTATCCCAATCAGTATCCCAATCAGTATCCCAATCAGTATCCCAATCAGTATCCCAATCAGTACCCCAATCAGTACCCCAATCAGTACCCCAAACGGAAAAGAAAATAAGACACAATTCTTGTATCGAACCAGTTGGACTAACGGAAAAATATTAGTTCAAATGAGAATGAGCCCTCACGAGAATGATCCCAAACAGATAGACATAAGATTATAGACTTAAATTACCAATACTTTTGCAATAATTACAATGATTGCGATAATAATTCAAGGCTTTTCTTACTTTATCAAAATTTAAGAGTTTTAATTTCTTGTTCACAAATTGTAGACTGTTTTCAATGTCATAAAATTATTTCTTTAACATTTCCCTCGGTTGAATCTATGGCATTATGAAATTGGTGTCGCTTACACAGAGATAGCACACATATAAAATTACGCCAGCATTGAAAAATAGCAATAGTTTCATTTTGGATTTGGATTTTTAAGGTCAATAGAAATAAATTAGGTCACTTAAAATTACCAATAAAATAGACGTTATCGACCATAACAAGACGATATTGGGGTTTATACTGAATAATGATATATATAACTCTTCACCCGAATTCGTATGTTTGAGGCAGTTGAGCGTATTTTATTGTCCGATTACAACTACGAGTGTAATTATATACTTGGTTTTTTTACCAGATTTTCAATTTTGTGTGCACTAATTGGAGGCTTAAAAGCACCGGGGTTGAAAGCTAACAGGCTAGAAGTATCAAAAGGTCGAAAAGTCAAGTGTTCAGGTCTAGTTGCCACGCTCGGAGCTGTTTACAGTTCTTGTTTCTATTTTAAACGCCAAATTCAGACTCAGCACCTTCATATGGCATTTTTATATCACGAAAGTTTTCAAAATATAAGGAAACAAATATAGCACAATTGTTAACTTGCGGTTTACGGGTTGATGTTGTTGAATAACCAGAATAAGACTAAATTGCTTTCTCCATTTATGAATATATTTATCAGATTGATATTGTGAGGTAATTGTTTTTCCATAAATGTCAGTAGAGGCAAGAATCTTTGTTTTTTTAAACTTCATTTGATTATACAACTATTTAACTATTTTCAAATCGAAGCACACTGTCATTCAACATAAGGCCAACTGCAGTGTGATTCTCATTTTTATCCACAGAATCATCTATATTAACAACAACTGGATATTTAAAGCAGAAACAGGTGTCTGTGTTGTTCAGGGGATCTGACTCGACGTTTCCCGCCACTGGAATATCCTGTTCCATTCAAACCAACGGTATTCTAAGAGTTACCAATTATTACACGAAACTGGCAGATGGCGAATCAGAATATGCTCAAGCAAAACCCAAAACCAATTTCTTTAATAAAACCGACTGCACTACTGGGTATAAAATGTTTGTGCAAGCCAATGATGGGCCAATGTTTTTGTGCCACGAAGAAGGAGAATTTTTCTACACGGAACCGATAGATATTTCAGAGCCGATTGTAAATTTTAATGTAGTGATCAACCTGCTAGACAATGATGATGTTATTTGGCTTGGATTCTTTGCTCCTCAGGGTAAGCGTAGCTTTAGTTTTAGAAATAGCGAGTTGTTTGTACAATAAAAGAACAACACGATAGCCTAGTAGTTATTTTAGTCAGAAGTAGCCTAAAAAGATGGTAAGTCTAACTCCAGCACGATTCTTCAGCCCCCCCCCCCCTTCTTCTCTTTTTTTCGAAACAGATCGACTGTAACTAGATTTTTTTAAAATTACAGGGGATGATGGTGTTACCATTAATTGTAAGGTTTCAGACATGACTGTGGGTATCTTTACCCCAGGGATTACTCCTGCACCTACAACTACAGATTTGGAAGTAGCGACGATAGATGCTGAGAAAGAAGATGGCGAGTTACACGGGGATATAGAGGGTAAATAACTTTTAGAAGGAACCTACAATTTAACTTTTGCTCAAACTCGACCTAAAAGAGTGTCATAACAGAATGTTCTATTTGTAATCTGATAAATCTATAAAACCTTAGAACTGTAACTTATTAATTATTAAAGGTTTTTTCTAATGTTTAAGAACTTAGAGTATATATTCAGTGGATTACCTGGTGTAATATAGAACAGAATCCCTGTATAATCTAATAAATCCGTAAAAATATTAATTAGTCAAAAATACTAAAAAATTTTAGGGGTTTCTAAATTCTAAGAGGTGGTTGTTTTGTTTTGTTTTTTTAATTTTTATCTATAACAAATGTTTTTCCCATATTTGTTTTTACCCTCGATCAGTAATTATTTCAATTTCTTGTGGTAAATCATGTTATAAAATGTAAGCGCGCACCTTGCACATCAGTCAATTTAAACGATAGACTTTTTGGAAATGCATATCAGTATTCAAACTGTCTACGTGAAAGTTTCGCTAACACTATGCATCATACAGATTCAGCATTACGGAAACTGCCGATGATTGCCGAATGATCAATAATCTGGTTTGTGGTTATGGATTCATGTTATATATAATGCTTCTTTAGAATCTATTTTGTATATTTCTTTATTCAATATTTCAGGTGTTTATATAGGAATAGGAGTGGGTGTTGGTTTATTGGTAATCTGTATCCCGGTGGTATTGGTGCTCATTTTCAGGAGAAGGCTAGTATTGCTTTTGTTTAAATCCATTCTATGTCGCTACTTTAAGTCATTAGATGGATGGGCCACAAGCATAACAAACTAAACAAGTTTACGTAAGCCTCTCATATAGTTTTGGCGTGAACCAGTCTATCCTTAATAAAAACCGCCTCCGTGAAAGTTACGCTAGCGCTCTGCAACATATAACGGTAATGAATGACAGACATTTCTGTACCGGAACTATGTCAGTATTTTCACTTGTTGACGAAATTGTGGTAATTTAAATATCAGAGGCTGGTCGTTCAGGACTACATTATTTGTAAACAAAGACAATAAGAACAAATCTTCCTAAGATATGGATCCAAAATGATAATAAAATGTATTATTAGTAAACCGAGCCATAATACAATATTAAATGTATAATTTTGTGTTAGAATTTCCTCCCAAAGGCTATAAAGCTAGGAACTATATTCAGGTCGCAAAATTACTATCTCTTTACAAATAAATGTAAAATGCCGAAAGTAAAGAGTCTCGCCCAAGAAATTACGTCAACCATTAATAGAAATGGAAGTAAATGTTATTTGTCTGGTATAGAATTGTAATAATACAGTTCAGTTGTTCCAGTTAGTATACTGTTCTATGTATAAACTAATTATAGTTCTTAGAGAACACTCCGTGATACTTTACATCATCTTACGGACTGTATTTGTCATCTAGGTATTCATTTCTCGTTTATCTATTTCTTTTTAAACTGAGATTTACCACTTACAAGCCAACCTTATATAAGGTTTAGAGCAAAAATCATTTTTTAAAAAGTCTTAGTTTGGTTGAAAATATAAAAATGAATAATTAACCTGTTGTATCTTTCTGGTAACCATGGCAACGTACAGTTATATTCGACTTTTCCGAACAATATTGTGAAGACCAGATTCTGTAATTGAGAATGAGAATGATCTTTCAGATCTCTCTGGCAATATATAAATACAGATCTTACCATCAAGTTTTAGATATATAACTTCATTCTTTTCCAATTTCAGATCCTTTATTTCTTAACTAAACTCTGTACCGATACGTCCAATATCTTTATGAAACATCGTCACTCCAGATTTCGTACAGACCAGATCAAAATTTGGGAACGCTTTCGAATACATCTCTACTTGTGCACAAGATGAAGGACCAAGGTATATATAGAAACCTCTAGGTACAAAGCTTTAGCTTTGACAGTACAACTGTAGTTAATCTCTTTCCCAATGTAATCTTTACCAGTTATGTAAAATATTGGATATTTATTTGTACAATTTGTAGGAGAATCCTCTGTGAAATTGTAGATTCTAGTTGCTATAATAAAAATACAAACAAACCTTTTGTTATAAATAAAATTACAGACATTGTCGGAAGAAAGGGTGCAGAAAGGGTGCTCATATCCCAGACCATTATTGGTCTGTCAAACTAATCAGTGGTTTATCAGAAATCAATTGACATTTGGTGTTTCTGTTAATTCATACTAAGGATGATATTGGCTTGATTTGCTGTAAACATTTAGTCACAAAGTCACAGATCGTTATCTCAAAAGGAACAACAGACAATATAAACTTTTAAACGTTCGTGTGAGAGGTTCAGCCTACCTGGCTCACAAAATACCGGAATCTGTATCTTTATATTTCTTGATGGATTTACAGTTACATTACATCGTTTCTTTCCACTACAACTGTTATAGATGTTTAATTTATCTTCATAATTTACTCTAAAATTATGTTCCCCTTTGAATAAACAAGATGAATTTCCCTGTGCTGGAGTACATGATGTGTCATTAATTTGCTCGTAGAGTATTGTCGCACCAGTCCATTCTAATTTTATAATGTTGTCTCCGCAGCATTCTATCGAATGGGTTGTTTCAGCAGGACTGAAGCATTCACATATATTGCTATAGGAGTCAAAACAAACATCATCTGAAGCTGAAATTTTTAGAAATGAAATGAAACAGTGGCGTGGTGGCTACGGCGACGGGAAATGAGATCAGAGCGTCAGATAGCGTACGGTTGGCACCTTTATCGCCCATATTCTCCATTGAAATCGTCACAGAATCGAGAATCTCTTATACAAGCGTCATAACATCTCTATAAACGCAATAAAATTGAAGTAGGCCTACATCAAGCCCATAGATTTTATTAGAAACGCGCATAGGGAACGCTAAATGTTTGCATATGTCGCAGGTTGATAGCGACTGATGTTAATTTTAATTTGATTTTATCCTGCGTTTTCTTAACGTTTATCGGCGACCAAGCCGATGTAACGGTGTTATTCTCGAGGCACTTGCCTGCATGCGTCAATAAGTTCATCGTGGTGACCAGCAAATCTGCCGCAGCAATACCTCTGATTTGTATTACACAATGGAGGATAAATAAAAAAAAGTACGAACGATCCAAACCGCAAAACGTAATCCCAAATCAATCCCAAAAACATATTGGCGTATAGAACTTTGTGTGTTAATGATCTATCAGTTAAAGATGGGTTTCCTTATTTTTTAGTTTCAAATTAAGCAAACTATCTCATTAATTGGTGTTTCTGATGAATTATCATGTTTTCTTAATCATATCATATGTTCTCATTGCATATGATTAAGAGTTTCAACCAATCTTAAATTTCCATGTATGTACAGTCTAGATAAACAAAAAAAAATAATACATCAAGATGTTGGCCAATTGACAAACTTTTGCTTTATCGTTGGAAATTCTCTTGCAAAACTCAAAAGTTCTGCTGCACAGCGTACCAAAATCAAAGTCATTATTCGGATAAAAAGCTTCCAGCTTGGCCCTAGATGTTCTTTTTTTAATTTTAAACAGAAAAATCAGCAGAAAGCATGGGTGTTTTAATGTCTTGAAAAATGCCAGTTAGCTAAATTAGAAGAGAATTATCAGCAGAATTCCAATGAGTGACTAATCAAGAAAGGTCAAAAACTAATTTTAAATTTAAAAATTTATTATGAATTTAGCTTCCCAAATACGCTATTCAGTTGAGTCGCACAGACCGGAAATAAAATTGTCTAGAATGAAAGTACAGGAATGGAAAAAATGTCGTTATCTGCGCATGTTCAACTTTTGAAGACGGAAAGAAAAATATGATTCAACACTATTTTATTACATTTTGAATATCTAAAATCATAGTAAGAGAGGGGCGCTGCTGACAACTGTTTTTGGCGCCGCCTTGAAGAATTGGGTGCCACTTGATTGAAGTCCCCCCCCGGCCCCTATCATATGCCCCTCCCCAGCCTATGATAGATATTTTGACAGTTATTGGCTGGAGTAGAGGCAGAAAAACTTGGGGTATTTTGTTTATGAATATTTAAGAATAAAAGGTCATACCTTCAACTGTATACATCAATAGACCCAAAACACACCAAATTGTCACTAAATTCATTTGGAATAAATCTAATCCAATTGTTCTAAAACTCAATCTTGTTATATTTAAATATGTTGTTCTTCCTCCACATTTCGTCATAAATCTGACTGGTGAATTTTCTAGAGACTTTTATCAATACAAATTGAATTGATATGCACATCACATTAAAATATCTCAAAAGTGAAAGGAAATCGAAAGCATATGATATAATGAATGAAAGAAGCGGAAAATGAAAGAAGCTGATTTATACACGTTTAATTCTCTGTGATTGTAAGGGGTTGGTTATTGACATTACACGATATTTCTTGGAGTTATTTTTCATCCGATACGTCATTTCCGGATTGGAACAATTCATAGACCTAATTCACGCCTTATCACACAACATTGTCCCTTGCAGGTAAAAGCTATGCAAGCTAGAAAATTGCAGGTAAAAGCTATGAAAGCTAGAAATTTGGATGAACTTGTTACCCAGCTCCCGACTCCCTACTTTAAAGGGACATATTTGCCAACAGTTTGACCAATCGTGCTTCAGTATCAGAAACGGGAATTGTTTTGATTGGATTGTACTTAAGCAAATATTGCCAATCAGAGTCTAACAGCCCACCGTGTAAATTTGAGCTTTCAAATTCATAAGTGTCCAGAACAGCCATGTCTGACAGTTAAAACGACGACTCGTCTTTTCTTGAAACTCCGCCATATACATATAGAATAGACAATTATGGAAAAAAGAACTAGCATCCCCGTTTGAGATATATTTGAGGGGATAATGATATTTTCGTGTAGTTCTAGTACCTCTTAAGACTATTTACATATATTTGAGATCCAAATCAACACCCGAACCTTGGCCTTTGAGAGATTTCAATGGTCACCATTCTTTCTGAGGTTTCCCGATGGTTGTAGCAGAGGAAATGTAACAGCTGACTTTTGTCATGATTTTGTATCCCCAAGTAAAAATCACCAACCCGTTTCTGTTAAAAAACAAACTTGTTCCAGATTTATCAAAAAAAAAACATTTCTGGGATAACCAAGGCGATCTCTGCCACAGTGATTAATATCCTGTTATCCGACAGTAGATAGGTCACAAAGCAGGAGCTCCCAAAAGCGTATTTTGTATCTTTAATCTCAAGATTATCTAGATGTGGCAAATGGAATAGAAAAGGAGTAACATCCAAATACGTTGAGACCATGTCCTAATTTCAATGCTTAAAACTTTTCAACCAACCCCAGTAAATCCCGCTAGAACAATAGGATGACGTCACCAGAGGTTTATAAGTGTCGCTCACGTCTTGGATATACTCACATTACCAACTGTTATCTGTTCAAGCTAGGACTCCAACCAGTCTTTGAGCACTGCCTGGTTGGCCTGATAGAGGAACACATTCTGATTGAGTGTAAGCATCTCAAGCTAGATCAATGTGTCAGCTAATTGAACAATCTTGTATTTATAGGCAAATATTTATTTTGAAATTAAAATATCTTGTTATAAATTCTTTGGAAATTTAAGCCATTGTTTGTTTTGAATTTGACCTGTATGGGCGTTGACTGGCCTATTTCATGTTATGACAATATGGAATTATTATATGTGGGTTCCTTTCCTTCAGTTTAAAGTTGATTTTATGTCCTTTTCTTAATGTTTTGACAGCCCTTCAAACATGTCATGTAAACTGGATATTTCAAACCTTCAACATAAGATTTAAAAAGATGAATGGGTATCAGAACGTAGCAAAACTCAACGTTTCGTAATGCTCCGTCCTGCACGCGTCACAAATTGGGACGCACCGTAATTGAAACGTAACGAAACGGCTGTTCACCCTAGCTTGCAGTGAGAACCGCGACAAAACGGAATACAACGTGGAATATAACTTCAGATGCCGGAGAATATTTCCGATTCCCGTCCCACAACGGACCACTTCCAAGTTTTGTAATCGCTTATTACGTATTGTCACGTTTATCCAGTTTTACTACAGCCTATTTCATTAGTATTGTGGTTGCCTTGCCAGATTTTTTGACAATTTGAAATTCTTGCCCGACAATGACGGTCTGTCACGTTTGCCTATCCCGTCCCCCAGCGCTGTCTCACGTTCAACATGTTATCCAGGCTATAATGTCTATCGAGGACAATTAATTGCAGAAAACTTAAAATTGTTATCGTCTGATTTGAATGTTGGTTTCTACCATCGGTACAGTCTTTCTTCACCAATCTACTTTACTCTACAAAAGCCTTTGCATAATGGAGGCATATTGCTTACTTTTGAACAAATTAGACGACAATTTTTTTATGTATTTTAAATCCCCCAGACCCCTCTTCGTCTCATTTTAAAGGGACAGATTCACCACCCGTTTGGCTAATCGTACCATAATCTCAATACAAGTGATATTGTTCGTAGCTCACCGTCGAAATTTGAGCCTTCAAATCCATGTATGTCAGGATTTTTTCGCTTTTGAAAGTCAAAAAAACGACTCGCCTCGGAACTTTGCCATATATAGAAAATAAATTTATAGAAATAGGAAGTAATATTCCTAGTTTGAGGTATTTTGATGGAATTATGTGATTTGCGTACATTTCTAAAGATTATTTAATTATATTGAAGACCCAAAAAAAAAACCCAAAATGGCGATACTGTCCTTTTAATTTGGTTTGCGCGACGGCTTAGTCTACATCAACAAGTCTCAAATAAACATATCAAAAATTTATTTCATAAATATCTATCAATAATCTAAATGACAACACATTACAAATACCATCTCATCAATAATCTACAATTATAAACACATAACAAATACCATCTCATCTGTAATCTACAATTATAAACACATTACAAATACCATGTCATCTATAATCTACAATTATAAACATATTACAAATATCATCTCATCTATAATCTACAATTATAAGCACATTACATATACCATCTCATCTATAATCTACAATTATAAACATATTACAAATACCATCTCATCTATAATCTACAATTATAAACACATTATAAATCTACAATTATAAGCACATTACATATACCATCTCATCTATAATCTACAATTATAAACATATTACAAATACCATCTCATCTATAATCTACAATTATAAACACATTATAAATACCATCTCATCTATAATCTACAATTATAAACACATTACAAATACCATCTCATCTATAATCTACAATTATAAACACATTACAAATACCATCTCATCTATAATCTACAATTATAAACATATTACAAATACCATCTCATCTATAATCTACAATTATAAACATATTACAAATACCATCTCATCTATAATCTACAATTATAAACACATTACAAATACCATCTCATCTATAATCTACAATTATAAACACATTACAAATACCATCTCATCTATAAGCTACAATTATAAACACATTACAAATACCATCTCATCTATAATCTACAATTATAAACACATTACAAATACCATCTCATCTATAATCTACAATTACAAACATATTACAAATACCATCTTATCTATAATCTACAATTATAAGCACATTACATATACCATCTCATCTATAATCAACAATTATAAACACATTACAAATACCATCTCATCTATAATCTACAATTATAAACACATTACAAATACCATCTCATCTATAATCTACAATTACAAACATATTACAAATACCATCTTATCTATAATCTAAAATTATAAACACATTACAAATACCATCTCATCTATAATCTACAATTATAAACACATTACAAATACCATCTCATCTATAATCTACAATCATAAACACATTACATATACCATCTCATCTATAATCTACAATTATAAACACATCACAAATACCAACTCATCTATAATCTACAATTATAAGCACATTACAAATACCATCTCATCAATAATCTACAATTATAAACACATTACAAAAACCATCTCATCTATAATCTACAAATAAAAACACATTACAAATACCATCTCATCAATAATCTACAATTATAAACACATTACAAATACCATCTCATCAATAATCTACAATTATAAACACATTACAAAAACCATCTCATCAATAATCTACAATTATAAACACATTACAAAAACCATCTCATCAATAATCTACAATTATAAACATATTACAAATATCATCTCATCAATAATCTACAATTATAAACACATTACAAATACCATCTCATCTATAATCTACAATTATAAACACATTACAAAAACCATCTCATCAATAATCTACAATTATAAACACATTACAAATACCATCTCATCACTAATGTACAATTATAAACACATTACAAATATCATCTCATCAATAATGTACAATTATAAACATATTACAAATACCATCTCATCAATAATCTACAATTATAAACACATTACAAAAACCATCTCATCAATAATCTACAATTATAAACACATTACAAATATCATCTCATCAATAATCTACAATTATAAACATATTACAAATACCATCTCATCAATAATCTACAATTATAAACACATTACAAAAACCATCTCATCTACAATCTACAAATATAAACACATTACAAATACCATCTCATCAATAATCTACAATTATAAACACATTACAAATACCATCTCATCAATAATCTACAATTATAAACACATTACAAAAACCATCTCATCAATAATCTACAATTATAAACACATTACAAATACCATCTCATCAATAATCTACAATTATAAACACATTACAAAAACCATCTCATCAATAATCTACAATTATAAACATATTACAAATACCATCTCATCAATAATCTACAATTATAAACACATTACAAATACCATCTTATCTATAAT
>NW_008709220.1:27764-36056 GCF_000327385.1 Lottia gigantea
TCGTCTCATTTTAAAGGGACAGATTCACCACCCGTTTGGCTAATCGTACCATAATCTCAATACAAGTGATATTGTTCGTAGCTCACCGTCGAAATTTGAGCCTTCAAATCCATGTATGTCAGGATTTTTTCGCTTTTGAAAGTCAAAAAAACGACTCGCCTCGGAACTTTGCCATATATAGAAAATAAATTTATAGAAATAGGAAGTAATATTCCTAGTTTGAGGTATTTTGATGGAATTATGTGATTTGCGTACATTTCTAAAGATTATTTAATTATATTGAAGACCCAAAAAAAAAACCCAAAATGGCGATACTGTCCTTTTAATTTGGTTTGCGCGACGGCTTAGTCTACATCAACAAGTCTCAAATAAACATATCAAAAATTTATTTCTAAATATTTATAATAGTGTTGAAATGACAAATTACAAATACCATCTTATCTATAATCTACAATTATAAGCACATTTAAATATCATCTCATAAATAATCTACCAACTTCACCACCAATTACCATTTAACATAGAGTAAGATTTGCTAGTGAGCCCCCTGACAGTTCTGTGGCAAAAATTCTGACCTCTCAACCTAGATCTAAATATTTATAGAAACGCCATAGTAAAGAATTGTCATTTTTAACTTCGTGAGTTATCCATTTCCTGTATTGTCTGACATGAGTTGGTGACCAAACTGAATCGTTCTCCAGTATTCATACGCGATACACCATTGAAACCACCAAGAACGCACAGATGTCCACGGTAGGCTATTACACCAGTAATCAGTCAAAAGGGCACAAATATTTTAAGCAAAGGTCAGTTAGACACGGTATTTTAGGCACACGGTCATATAGGCACAGCGTTACAAAGGCACAGTGATTATATAGGCACAGGGTTATATAGGCACAGTGATTTCGGCACACCTTCAATTAAGCTCATATTTACTAAGGCACTCACTTTTAAGGCACACTAATATTCGGCACAATTCCAATTTGTACCTAAATGAAGAATTGATAATTCAAGTTTTAAATTAAAATTTACTTTTGCTATATATTTATTTCCAAAAATAATATAGGGGCAATAATTCATCAAACAATAGCGTAAAATAAGTAAAAAGTAAATCATAAATAAAAGAAAGTGTCGAACTAAATTTTTATACATACTGATACTATTTGCAATATACAAACACGAATTTACAATCATAACAATGATCCGGTTTGATTGGTTTAACGTCATAAGTTCAAAACTGTGGTAGAAAACATTACAATGAAGAAGAAAACTATCAGACAAAAAGACAGAAAATGGCAGATGCGCCATTTTGGGGGGGTGAATTTGGGACTTGAGTATGTAAATATTCTTCAGAAGTACTAGAAATGTACGAAAATCGTATAATTCACCCGGAAATACCTCGAATTAGGAATGTAACGTTCTTTTTCTATAGATGTATTTTTTATAATATATGAAAGAAGAAGTTAAAAAGACGAGTCGTCATTTTAACAAGTCAACGCGGATAATTCTGAACACACACACAGATGCCTTTGAAGGATCAAATATCGAAGGTGAGTTGTGAACACTATTTAAGATTAGCTTAGCCAAGCAATTCCCGATTCTGAGATTTAGGTACAAGATGTCCCTTTAACTGGCTTAGGTAGATAGAGATCAGGAAAATAATTTAAATTGTTTGCTTACTTCAGGAGTAAGCCAGACAGCACAGAGACGATAGCTCTCATATCAAATTTATACCAATAATTAGATATTACAGATAGCAATTTAAAAACCACGGAAAGCAAGTTAATTTTATAATGTATTATTAGTCTAGAATATAAAAAATACCATTGAATAAAATCTCTCAAACAGTTCAAAATTCGACTGTTAAGCCGGAAGTTGTTCGTAATCGATTACATGATTATCGGTTACATGAAGGTAATTGTTGTGTGAATAATCATAGTTGGAGTCCTCCCGGTTCGAATATGCCACGTTGGTAGTTATTTCATTCGGTGTTTTACGATATCTGAAAGAGAATGTTTGAAAGTGTATACATATGTCGTGGTTTTAGCTAATCAAATTGTTTATGGTTTAGAAATTCTTCATTTACTGGAGTTTTTAGAATTGGGAGCGACTTTATTGATAATTTGTTTTTGAGACTGAAATGGATGTGAGACCTACCTGATGTAACAGTAGACTCCAATACAGACAATATTAATGACAATCACAGCAGCTAAAATACTACCAAACATGATGTAGGGGTTGGTTTCATCTTCATCTTTGCAAGTCCCTTCAGGACTAGAACTAGGACTAGGACTAGGACTAGGACTCGGTCTCTCTAAAATCACAATATTGTATTGAGCTCACTATAATAACTATGACAGAGGTCTCTATAGACGCACGGATGTTCTCCTTTCTGAAACACCTGGTATCACTGTAGACTTAGCATAGTGCTAAGAGAAGATGAACGACCTTTACTACTTAATATGATTCTCTGAGCAATTATTTCTTTGTTATAAATCTTTAAAAATAATTTAAAAAATGAAAATTGTGAATAATTTACCTGTCACATCTTTCTTGCTACCATGGCAAACTACATCTATGTTCGACCTATTGGCTGAAAAAAACATACAAGGGCTAATATTCTGTTTTAAATAGAGTCATCGACAAAACATATGTAAATAATAAGGCATAATGTGTATAGCCTTTCTATGGAGGGATCTGATTGGCTGTATTCGCTGGCGTACAATCCAATCAAATCGATGCATTTCGTGATACAATAAAGGTGGATATTGCAGTCAAGGTATAATAAAAATAGAATATGTATGAAAATTATATGCTTACAGACATGAAGCTTTGCATATATTACTTCATTCCTTTCTAGTTCCAGATCCTTTAATTCCAAACTCAACTCTTTACCAGTAAGTCCAATTGCTGTATAAAACATTGTCACTCCAGAGTCTGTACAGACCAATTTAAGATTTGACAACTTTACTTTTTCACAAGATCTAGGACCAAGATTTATGTATAACACCTCCAGGTATATTTCATCATTGGTAGACCAGGCAGTACAATATTTGGTAATTTCTTTTCCAATGTAATCCTTGCCATTGATGTAAAATATTGCAACTTTATTTGTAAAACGTAAAGGGTAAGTTTCTATCTTAGAAAAGAGTCTATTAGCTATAATTATAAAATAATAAACAAACAATAAAAACACAATGTATGTCATGGGTAAATTTATAAACCCAGGCAGAAAGTGGCATTATGTTCGGCTGTCCGACCTCTTTATAAGACTCCATCGTTTCCATTAGCACTCTTGTAGTCAAACAACTTAATTCATTTTGAAATAAAAGATAGCTTGCCAAGCAAGGTTATATACGCCCACGCCCACAATTACCACTATGAATTATTCAACCTTCAGACATACACTTCTTTGGAACTTTTTTAGGCGATACTGAATAATATTATTTCATCAAAATCTGTCAAGAATTGAACCTTCTAGAGCGTTTACGAGCTAAAAATTGAACACGTTTTCAAGAACAAGGGCCAATAACTCATATTAATTATTTTTCGATTCTTCTGATTTCAGTAGGGTTCATCCTTGGGTGTTTACTAACACTCATACTAAGTTTCATCTAAATCCGTCAAGATTTGTGCCTTCTGGAGTGTTTACTAGCTAAAAATTGGACGCGTTTTCAAGAACAAGGGCAATAACTAATACTAAATTATTTTCAATTTTTCTGATTCTCGATAAAGTTTATACTTTGGTGATTACAAACACTCTCACCAAGTTTTGACCAAGTCCGTCCAAAATTGTGCCTTCTTGAGTGTTTACAATCTCAAATTGATAGCATTTTCAAGAACAAGGGCAATAACTCATACTAATTATTTTTGGATATTTTTGATTTTAAAGAGGGTTCATTCTTGGGTGATAACAAACATTCACTCCAAGTTTCATCAAAATCTGTCAAGAATTGCGCATTCTGGAGTGTTTACAAGCGTTATAAGAACATGGGCAATAACTCATACTAACTAAATATATTTGGATTTTTCTGATTTTCAATAGGGTTCATCCTTGGGTGATTGCAAACAACCATGCCAAGTTTCGTCGAAATCAATCAAGAAGTGTTTACGAGCAATTGCGGACGGACAGGGTGGCGACAATATACGTCCCCCATTTCATGTGGGCGTATAAAAATGGTTTTTAAAATCCATTGACACAGTGTCAGTTACAAGATGGAAGCAAGGATATATTAAATATGGATTTATTATAACATCTAAGTCACAAAGTCACCAAACGTTCATGCAATATATTAAGTGAAATTGGTCTACCTGGTTCACAAGTCACTGTAATCTGTATCTTTATATCTGAAAACGTCTGTAAATGTACATCACATCGTTTCTGTCCACTACAGTTGTTATAGATGTTTACTTTGTCTTCATGGTCTAAACGATACCTGTTTTCACTGGTTACACATGGAACCGTTACACTTGAAGGCTTACAGGTTGAATCTGTACGCTGGTAGATTATAGTTTCTCCAGTCAATTCTAATTGCATTATTTCGTCCCCACAGCATTCTATCGAATGTGTTGTATTTGAAGGATTGAAGCATCCACATATTCTTCCAAGGGAGGCGACACAACCACCATCTAAAGCTAGAACATAGAGATAAAAATTACATATTTTATATTAGATATTTTTACATGACTGCGATATCTCTGATGCAGTGACTGCGATATCTCTGATGCAGTGTCTGCGATATCTCTGATGCAGTGTCTACGATATCTCTGATGCAGTGACTGCGATATCTCTGATGCAGTGTCTGCGATATCTCTGATGCAGTGACTGCGATATCTCTGATGCAGTGTCTGCGATATCTCTGATGCAGTGTCTGCGATATCTCTGATGCAGTGACTGCGATATCTGTGATGCAGTGTCTGCGATATCTCTGATGCAGTGTCTGCGATATCTTTGATGCAGTGTCTGCGATATCTCTGATGCAGTGACTGCGATATCTCCATTCCTCGAAAAAGGATAATACTTCGAAAACCGGTTCGTGTCAATTGCGTAAGTTTTTGTGTTACTTGTTATAACTTTTTACATCATTGTTAGCGTTATTTATCACCTAAATATATATTTTTGCGTTTTGATCACAACTTCCACCTTACTTTATATAGCCCCAAACACAGCTTGACGTATTTGCACAATTTGATCCTCACATTTTCACGCTAGCATATACAGTTTCCTCTGTTACGTTCGTTGTACATTCCCTTTTTAACCTCAAGTTATTTTATTTTATTTATTATATGCTCCCCAACTACAACAACCACTGGCAAGAAGCCAGACATAGAAACACTAATCGTCAACCAAACCAACATCATGTACCCTACAACGGCCCTGTCTTCCATCGCCCTCTACCAATTGCCGACCACCAAGCAACCCATCCAGTTACATCCCTCCCCATCGCCGACCTACCTACAACACAGCCTACCAAATCAGATGTAACCACCGACCTGGCCAACAACTGAAGCTAACCAGTCCCCACTCACTGGGGGAGTTTTGCAGTGTCTCCATCATTTGGCAATCCTTACCCTTCAACAGCAACAAACATAAATTCTCTGAGTTGGATAGTTTTATCCGTCCAGCAATGAAAACATCATCTGTCGACGCGAATATTAGATCCCTCAATTGGACATGGCTCTCTAAGGTTACACCATTACCAAACCACACTTCAAGAAAAGAAGACCACCATTCATACCAAATGTTTATCATCACCTGCAGTCGACCGCATCGTTTCTCATGCCCTGTCTTGGGCCCTTCGCTCCTATGGGAAACGTCTCACTCAAGCTGTAATCACCAAATTTTACCTGACAATCAACGAAACCAAAGCCAGAATAATCATATCTCTACTAACTGAAAAGAACACTACACCTGCACCAGCTAGAGTCACCAATCTATCGAACAAAACCCCTAAACGAGCCCGAAGTTCACCTACCCTTAGTTTAGAAGACATAGGTAAACGTTCTCGTAGAGAATGCAAACCCCTTCTCTTTTCACATTCAGACTCGTCTTCCTCTTCCCCGCCATCTGAATCTTCACCGCGTGATTCAGGATCCGCGAACCTTTCTTCCTTCTGTGCGTTTTTGGACCAGCAAACCACCCCTCAGTCTCCATCTAAGTCAAGACATGTTTCCAGACCATCCCCTCCTCGAACCAGATACCAGTCCATACCCAACGCTACATTACTAAAAACTACCAAACCAGTACCAATCACCCCATCGACAACCATTATATCCGCTACCAAACCCTTTTATCACCAAACCAAGGACAAATCATTATGGAATCTACCTGCTCTGAAGAAATCAACCTTAATTATTAGATCCTCTAACCTGAATCGAATTACCAAAACCAGTTCAGACATTCTTACCCCGGTGCCCAAATCCATCACATACAGTCCATGCTTGAATCATACGACCATGATCCCAAACCCAATCTTAAAAACAATCTTAAACCGTGGACTTCAGTGTATTCCGACACCGAAGGTAGCCAACTTAAATTATCTCCGACCATCCATTGAACGATTTCTTATATATTTTTTTCGAAACCATCCCCACGTGGTGCTAGAACAATGTTTATTCCTAAATCCACGTGGACACCCCCTCAGGCCGCCATCCATCCTGAAATATTGAAAGCATTTGAGAGTTGAATAGCCAAACAGAGAACCTTTCATAACACACGAAAAGCCTAATCTCACACGAGTGGAACGTGAAGCGTTAAACGTTAAACTTACTTAAGAAAAACGATAGCATTGTTATTAAAAAGAGTGACAAAGGTTCATGTTGTGTTATTCTGAATAGGGTGGATTACGTTTCAGAAGCAGAGAATCAACTGAATAATCCTAAACATTATGCCATTTTACCGAAATCAAAGAAACTGCTAATATGATTAACAATATTCTTGCCGATCTAGTTATCTCAAACAGAAACAATATGACTATCTCACTGCCAAACCTGATTGTCGTGAAAGACATTTGTACACTTTGCCTAAGATCCATAAAAATCCAATCAATGAGTGGTTTATCTCCAACAAAATCCATAAAAGCCGCCCGATTATATCTGACTGTGGTAGTGAGTCGTATGCAGTGTCAGAATACATCCTGATAATCGTGTTTGATATCGTTAATATCATCTAGTAATGCCATGATATATGCTACGAAACATCCTGATAATCGTGTTTGATATCGTTAATATCATATAGTAAGGCCATGATATATGCTACGAAACATCCTGATAATCGTGTTTGATATCGTTAATATCATCTAGTAAGGCCATGATATATGCTACGAAACATCCTGAAAATCGTGTTTGATATCGTTAATATCATCTAGTAATGCCATGATATATGCTACGAAACATCCTGATAATCGTGTTTGATATCGTTAATATCATCTAGTAATGCCATGATATATGCTACGAAACATCCTGATAATCGTGTTTGATATCGTTAATATCATCTAGTAATGCCATGATATATGCTACGAAACATCCTGATAATCGTGTTTGATATCGTTAATATCATCTAGTAATGCCATGATATATGCTACGAAACATCCTGATAATCGTGTTTGATATCGTTAATATCATATAGTAATGCCATGATATATGCTACGAAACATCCTGATAATCGTGTTTGATATCGTTAATATCATCTAGTAATGCCATAATATATGCTACGAAACATCCTGATAATCGTGTTTGATATCGTTAATATCATATAGTAAGGCCATGATATATGCTACGAAACATCCTGAAAATCGTGTTTGATATCGTTAATATCATATCACCAAGGAATTAAATTTAAATTATGAAATATCCGGACGCTATCAGTTCGTTACTTTCTTCTTTCTATATCCATTTAACAAATGTTAAAATATTTAAGATTAACAGTTCATACCTTCAACGTTAATAAGCAGTGCACTAAAAACACACCAAAATATCACTAAATTCATTTTTAGTTCTGTATCAGTGATATCGTTAGATCAACAAGCTGTTTTAAACATTTCTTAACATTATGTCTTTCACTATTACATTCATTGACCAGAGTTCGTTATAAATATGCATTACTTAGTTACATGACGCATATCCCTTTTGAAATTTATGTCAGTGAATATACAGAATACATTATTATAATCGTAACAAAAGGGTTCACAATGTAAATGTTTATACCCAGTCTATTCTTTAGTAGGGCTTACTTCCTTGTGCAAAATTATAGCTCTTATTTGGGGAATTTTTGTAGGGGTTTGAAACCGTGGC
>NW_008709220.1:36263-43741 GCF_000327385.1 Lottia gigantea
CACGTAAAAATACTTTAATTTAATAAGATTAGTCATTTCTACCTAAGAAATGACCAGGCGATTTAAAGAATTTATACAATCAGATCTGGATCCTATTTTGAACCAAATACAGCGCCATAGTGGCGAGGCAAGGTTTACATCCGAGGGGGAATGGGTAGGGGTCGAAATTTCGGAGAATGCCCGAATTTCTAATCTAGTCATGAGATTTTTGCCCGTAAAAATTGCTTTTGGGGCTATGAGGGGAGGATCGCTGACCCCTTTGGCTCCGTCATTGGATTAAAACGGGTTGGGGTGGGTTGTGTCTCGTTTTCTGGTCTCCGTAATCTAGTTTTAGTGGAATTGAAGACATTACAGAAATTTGAAAATTGGAATTAATGCTATCAGTGTCTCTGATAATCATAAAAATTTAGAAACCTTTCTTTAATGTCTGCTTCTACCCTTGGCCCGAACCAGTCAATCAAAGTAATGATATACGGATGTAATGTCAAGATGATTAGGGCCAGACACAAAATGTCACTATCTTGTCTTTTGATCACTAGTTTATTAGAATTTTCAGCGTGACAAAGGCCATAACTATTGGTAACTATACAAAGCTGAACCATAAATTAGTCCACTCAGTTTAAAACTATAAGCGAGGGGAATCGCGCTGTTTTACAATAAAATGAAGTTTAGACAAGACATACAGTTTAAAATGCTATTATTTTGAGACACTTCGATCCCGACATCTGTACATCACTATCCATAAGTTTAAGTCCAAAAGCCGATATGACTTGTGACCTAGAATTGAGGGCTAACATTTTGATTATATCATCATTATATTTCCGTTTGATTGTCTCATTCTTTGTGCCAATAAACCAAATCCATCTTTACGCAGGACCTGTCTTCACAATGATCATGTTCCAATTTCCGACTTTCTTATATCACGGACCGTCTTCATTAGCCCACATAGTGCAGAAAAGTAGGACGTAGAACTCCATTAATTTTATTTCATTTCTTATATGACGTAATGTGATCTATCCTTGGGTAATCCTGGATTCCCAAATTGTTCTAGAGCTGAGTTGTATTATTATTCAAAATATCATAGTTAAACCATTTAAGGTCTGACATATTTCCATGTATGTAATGTAATTCATATAAAAACATTTCAATCGTCAGCATATACGCATAACAGAAACATGCACATGCACAAAAGTATTTCAATAGTCTTTTTATATAGTTTGTCTTTTTATATAGTTTGTCTTTTTATATAGTTTGTCTGATACAAAGTTTTATTTGACCACTATAATAGACATTCTATAGGTAGCTTTTCAAACTTATTATCGTAACTTTTTGAAATTCTCATACAGATTTCCACGGATTTCATTACTCTCTGCTTACCAGTCATTTTGTATTCTGCTGTTCCTGTTTCCCGAATTCAAGAAACGAAAAAATAACAATCACATCCATTCTACTGGTCTGTACAGAGCATATAAATAAGTGACAAGCGAATTCCTACTGTTTTACTTAAAAATATATTTCTTGTCTTATCTTCCACTGAGCAAAATGGAATGACACTTTAAAATTATTGATTTGAATATTCAGTACCGAATTTCAATTTGTAGAAAGTTGAACTTTTCATTTCAAAAAGACTTACTACATAATTCTATATTTCAACTGTCTATTTTAAGGGCTGTCTTTGTGTTAATTTATTGTTGTAAATTATATTTTGAGAATCTGAGTTATTTCCTAGCGACAGATGACCTCAGTCACTGTCATGGCGCTTATGTATTGCAGCTGGCTTATTTTCATCTTGTACACGGTACAGATACGCTCAGATGCGTTCATCAATGATCGATGAGCTCTGTTACGATAGGATACGATTGTGTATAGGATGCCTTTTGGGATCGACATCAAGGGTGATACGATTTGAGCTACGACCTTTCCCCGATTGGTATATATACAGCTCTACTGACCGGGTTCTGTAAACCCACTATCACGATTCGCGGCGGGATTGAAATCGTGGACTATTCATCATGATCATATTAAATGTTATCAGATCATGAAAATATTTCTACGATCCACAATCGTCAATCGGATTCATCGTATCATACTGTATTACATCGTAACGAAGCGCAACGGATCGCATTAAATCGTGCTTCAAAATCTTTGCGATCGGGATGGATCTTGGACAAGACAAACACCCAAATCGTGGGCAAAATGGAAACAATCCTATCGTATTGTATCTAAACTCGGATCGCACGAGTGTTGTCCGAGATCTATCGAGATAAACATGGTTTGGAAGCACGATTATATGCGAAACATACAATTTGTAATATACAATATTACAATCGGATACGATGAACCCGATTGCCAAAGTTCTACTAATAACACGGTGGCTACGACAGACCTCAAGATCTGATAGAATAATCACGATTAAGACCGCGATTCAAGCCTGCCGCGATCCTTGATAGTGGGAACTTAATATAGCCTAGCAGCACACGCCCACTTCCCTGATAAATTTTCAGTATATCAAGGGCAATATGCGAAACATACAATTTGTAATATACAATATTACAATCGGATACGATGAACCCGATTGCCAAAGTTCTACTAATAACACGATGGCTACGACAGACCTCAAGATCTGATAGAATAATCACGATTAAGACCGCGATTCAAGCCTGCCGCGATCCTTGATAGTGGGAACTTAATATAGCCTAGCAGCACACGCCCACTTCCCTGATAAATTTTCAGTATATCAAGGGCAATCGCCAATCTGTCAAATCGTATCAAAAATCTAATTTGTCAAAGATATTGTTGATTTAATCAAACATGAAAAATGACATAAACTGTCACCTTTATCGCGTTCACAAACAAATTTTGGCGCGTTTTGTCTAAGTCAAGCACAATTACTCAAAAACCGTTCATCGAAAGATCGTGCAATTCGAACTTGTCTAGGATCTTATCATTGTAAATAATCAAATCAAATTTCATTCAAATCGGATGAAAACTGTAGTCTCTATTGTGTTCAAACAAATTGACGCGTCTTTCCGAAGTCAAGAGCAATAACTTTAAAATAGTTTATCGAAAGATAGTCCAATTTGAACTTGTCTGAGATCTCATCAATATAAATGATCACACCAAATTTAAAATCAGATAAAAATGTAGTCTCTACTATGTTCGCAAGCCAATTGTGGACGGACGGACGGACGGACGGCAGGAACGACGGCAATATACGACCACATTATAATATAGACGTATAGAAACCAGCACAACTCAACCTCACAAGTCAAACATTACAATGCGTTAACAAATCTTTCACAGTAAATCTAACAAAGGGCAGTCGTCACGTCTATATCATCACTGTCAACAATCATGCAATTTATACATTATCCACGTACATACCAAGTCTCACACTTCCAGTCTCTCAAGGAGCCTCTGGTTTCCATATTTTAAAAAATTACTTTTATTAAACATGTGTACTATATTATGACTTCATTCGTATCCATCACCGGAACTTGTTTGTAGGTGAGATTGGGATTGGTAATTTGAGCAGAGTCACCTTTATTACTTCCAGCGTTTAACAACTCTTTTTTGGTATTGGTTTCGGTCCATCCATTTCCAGATCTGAAAGAGAACAGTCAGAAGATAACGATGTGGAACTCTTCAGTACGAAAACTCTCAATGTCATTTGATTCAGATTCACAGTAAGGTAGACAGCTGTATGTTCGAATAGATCATGAAATAAGGCAGAACTGTACTGGCGAACAGACCCTGATTCGTCTATTACGAATTCCAGTTGAGTGTAGATTAAAGCTTGTTGTTCGAGTCTCGTGTAAGTATTGTTGCAGAAAAATGTTTCTGTCTTGGATGCATCATAATCAGTATCCGAAACTGAAATGGATTCACGACCCACCTGATACAGACGATGGCAATCAGAACGAAACAAATAGCTCCTAAAAAGGCGAAGGCAAAGATTTTATCTTCATCTTCGTCCACTATCTTGGAATTCTCTGTTGAGTTAAGTGTGTTGAGTGTCTCTAAAATCACAATATCGAATTTAAGGAGACAAATCGTATCTTGGTCTCAAAATCGGAATTTTCAGCTGAGCTAATCAGGAATAGTATCCACAGATTACCGTCTAAATTTTGGCCTTGTGAATCTATAATTATCTAGGTGTGAATGTTATATGGACGCCTCGTGTTTTTCAAGTCTGCACCATGATGTAGAACGGTCAAGAACTGAATCATCCGTACATCGGATTTCCTATTATACACCTTTGAGGCAAGACAAACAATGATTGGGTACTATAATTTTCAGGCATGGGATAAACTAGTGAAAGAAAAGAAAAGAAGTGAAATTTCAATAGTTTGAGGTATTTTTGAAGAAATTTTGCGAACCTCGTACAGTTCCTGTACTTTTAAGATATTCATGTCCGAAATCAATCTCCGAAAATGGTGAACAATGGCCCTTAAATATGAGCTCACTCTGACAAGTACTGTGAAAAGTATCTCTAGCGATCCAGGGTATGCTCACCATTCTGGAGCATCTCGGTTTTTCAAATCGCCATTCCCTTAACTAATATTGTTTATTTATATCAAAAAGCTCAGATCATAAATTTATTTCATTGGAGTTACATCACGTTACCAATATAGTTCTACTTTCGGTTTCAAATCTTAGAAGCATATTAATTCATCTCTTACATCGTTCATATTGGAAACATGACAATAACAACAAAGTTCTTAGAGAAAATGAACGTTGTTTGATTCTTGACATCATTCTATGACTGTCATCTCCTTATTCATTTCTTGTTTAAATTGAGAAAAATTAAATTTAAGTTGGTTCACAATCAAAGTTTACCTGTTGTATCTTTCTGGTAACCATGGCAACTTACATTTATTTTCGACCCGCTGGCTGAAATACAAAGAAACATTTTGTTAAAAGAGATCGATATTTCGAGTAATGAGTTAAATAAAATAAAATATTTGAATGTTACTAGTCACTGTTGGTATTTTATTTTATTTTAAAGAGACAGATTCGCCACCGGTTTGTCCAATCGTACCGTCTCAGAAATAGGAATATTTTATCTAAGCAAATCAGTAATACTAGAACTTCTGAAGACTATTTACATATATTCAAGAGCCAAATAAACGGCGGAAATGGTTAATCTGTCCCTTTAAGTTTGAAGAACAACCTTGACCTTGATATTGAAAACCCTGGGTTCGCCTGATTCTCTTTAAAAGCTTTTAAAATAATAGTCTACTAAGCTAAGGAATGCTGTGTTACTGTAGTCTAGACTTTTTAGTACCGTTAGTATGATATAGATTGAGGTTAAAGTCATTTATAACCCCGTTATAGACCATTTGCGATCTTACTGCGACCGGAAAATACTAGGCCGCGGTCGCGGTCAAACGTGAGAAAACTATAGAGAAAAAGTCCTTAATAATTACAAACTTAAAAACAGTTGACCTCTTACAGCGAGTTATGCGACAATATTGCGTTCAAACGTTTTTGCATTACTATAGACGCACTCTTTTAAGGAACAGTGATAAAGGTGCAACTTCTAATAGATAATGCATGAAGTCCTTACCACCAAGTCTAAGATATATAACTTCATGTTTTTCCAATTTCAGATCTGTTATTTCAAAACTAAACTCTGTACCGATAATTCCCATGTTAGTATAAAACATCTTCACTCCAGAATCCGTACAGACCAATTTTACAGTTGACATATACTTTGAATACATCTTCACTTTTTCACAAGATTTAGGACCAAGATGCATGTATAAAACCTCCAGGAACAACACTGCCGCTTTGGCAGTACAACTGTAAGTAATCTCCTTTCTAATGTAATCGTCACCAGCAATATAAAATATTGGATATTTATTGGAAAAATGTATAGATGATTTCGTTAAGAAAGTGTAGACTGTAGTTGCTAATCAAAAAAAGAAAAAGAAAATGTTTGTAATAAATAAAATTATCTCAACCATTATACCACCATAATACGATAGTCAAACAACTTCCTACTAAACGTTTTATGCCCAAAGTTCAAATCTATGGAATTTTTTTTAATTTAATGTATTAAAGGGACAGATGCGCCATTTATTCGACCAAACAGAACCGGCAATTATTAAGCTAAGTGTCAGCGTGTGTCGAGAATTAGCCATCATTTTCAACACTCAAACCACACCCAAAATGGCACACTTGTCCCTTTAAAGACGCAACTGGCAGACATATTGAATTTAACAGCGTCCCCTGTAATATTGTAATATGAAATTGACTTCCTGAGTTTTTGATTAGTTTCTGTCTTTCGTTTTGCTCCAAAACTTTAGTCACAAATCGCTACTTGAAATTACAATATTCACCAAGCAACACGATTTCATGCAAAATATCCAGACCAATAGACCTACCTGCTTCACAAGTCACCGGAATTTGTATCTTTATATTTGTAGATGGCTTTACACTTACATTACATCGTTTCTTTCCACTACAACTGTTATAGATTTTTAATTTATCTTCATAATTTAATCTAAAATTATTTTCCCCTTTGACTAAACAAGATGATTTTCTATGTGATGGAGTACATGATGTGTCATTAATTTGCTCGTAGAGTATTGTCGCACCAGTCCATTCTAACCGTATAATGTTGTCTCCGCAGCATTCTATAAAATGTGTTGATTTCAGAGGATTGTAGCATTTACATATTCTTCTTCTAGCGGAGTCGACACAAACATCATCTGAACCTGAAACATTTAGACATTGATTTAACACAAATATATTTTATATGAAGAGCAAACGAGTTATTTGATGGGCCAATATTCTGGTTAAGAAAAACTAACCTGTCATATTTTATCAATCGTATCTGTAATATGGTACGGTGTCTAGTTTATAATTTTATTATCAATAGTATCAATGATATCATGTCTATAATACCATGTCTATAAAACCATGTCTATAATATCATGTCTATAATATCATGTCTATAATATCATGTCTATAATATCATATCTATATCATGCCTATGATATCATGTCTACAATATCATGTCTATAATATCATATCTATATCATGCCTATGATATCATGTCTATAATATCATGTCTATAATATCATGTCTATAATATCATGTCTATAATATCAAGTCTATAATATAATGTCTATAATATCATATCTATAATATCATATCTATAATATCATGTCTATAATATTATGTCTATAACACCGTGTCTATAATATCATGTCTATAATACCATGTCTATATAATCATGTCTATAATATCATGTCTATATAATCATGTCTATAATATCATGTCTATATAATCATATCTATAATATCATGTCTATAACACCGTGTCTATAATATCATGTCTATAATATCATGTCTACAATATGTCTACAATATCATGTCTATAATATCATGTCTATAATACCGTGTCTATAATACCATGTCTATAATACCATGTTTATAATACCATGTCTATAATATCATGTCTATAATATC
>NW_008709220.1:45586-50134 GCF_000327385.1 Lottia gigantea
TTAAAGAGACAGATGCGCCAATCGTTCACAGATCATATCCGCAATTTGAGCTCCAGAATAACAAATGTGTCCAGAATTAGCAGCGTTTGGATGTTAAAATGAAGATATATATTCATATAGAAATAGAGCAATATATTCCTAGTTTGGGGTATATTTTAAGGTGCTATACTATTTGTTGAATAATTTTGAAGACTATTCACTATATTCAAGACCTAAATCAACCCCAGAAAATGGCGCATCTGCCCCTTTAAATATGATACTTTATCTCTATTTTTAAAGCCTTGTTTATGCTCATCGTAATATGAATACGTATTTCAATACGTATTTCATACATGAAAACATCACAAAAGAATCAACCAAGCAAAATGTTATACGTACCTAATATTTGGAGTACGGTCTACCAGCCTACTTCCTTGTTTATATAAAACAGTAAATGTAGATCAAGTCTGTAATGAAACTCATTACCATGTCTATAATATCATGTCTATAATACCATGTCTATAATATCATGTCTATGATATCATGACTATAATATCATGACTATAATATCACGTCCATATTATCGTATCTATGATATCGTGTCTACAATATCATATCTATATTATCGTGTCTGTAATACTATGTCTATAATACCATGTCTATGATATCATGTCTATAAAACCATGTCTATAATATCATGTCTATAAAACCATGTCTATAATATCATGTCTATGATACCATGTCTATAATACCATGTCTAAAATACCATGTCTATAATACCATGTCTATAATATCATGACTATAATATCATGACTATAATATCACGTCCATATTATCGTATCTATGATATCGTGTCTATATTATCGTGTCTGTAATACCATGTCTATAATATCATGTCTATGATATCATGTCTATAAAACCATGTCTATAATATCATGTCTATAACATCGTGTTTATAATATCATGTCTATAATATCATATATCTAACATCATATATATAAAACCATGTCTATAAAACCATGTCTATAATATCATGTCTATAATACCATGTCTATAATACCATGTCTATAAAACCATGTCTATAATACCATGTCTATAATATCATATCTATAATACCATGTCTATAATACCATGTCTATAATACCATGTCTATAATACCATGTCTATAATATCGTATCTATAATATCATTGGTGTCTATAATACCATGTGTATAATATTATAGAAATATCGTATTTATAATATCATGTCTGTAATATTGTATGAATAATATCGTGTATATGATATGACGTTTATGTTTTAGTTATAACATATATAATATATAATGTTGTACCATTTGTTTTTATATGTAATTATGTAACTGTATATTTCTAGGGCAATTGTATATGACGCTATAAGGTATTAAAAGGTATGATATGATATTAAAAGGTATGATCTGATATTAAACGGTATGATATGATATCGAAAGGTATGATATGATATTTTTAGGTATGATAAGGCATGATATCTATAATATCAAGTCTATAATATCATGTCTTTAATATCATGTCTATAATATCATGTCTATAATACCATGTCTATAATACCATGTCTATGATATCATGACTATAATATCATGTCTATAATATCATGTCTATAATATCATGTCTATAATACCATGTCTATAATACCATGTCTATGATATCATGACTATAATACCATGTCTATAATATCATGTCTATAATATCATGTCTATAATACCATGTCTATAATATCATAAAACTCAATTTATTTCATTTTTATTTGAGAGTTTGTCTATTAAAATAAAGATAAGTTAGCATGTCAAAAACATGAAGATAAGTTAGCATGTGAAAAACACACCGAAATGTTAGCATGTCCAAAATCAATACATGTACATCAGTTTTTCTATATAAAGGCTATATTTCCAATTTTATATCTTTTTCTAAATTTCAGACAATCAATGATTTACATAAATGAATAAACCAAGTACCTACGATCTGAACCGCGAAAAAAGTATGAGTACTTTCCATGAACTGAAAGCTACTGAGCTGATTGTGACGTCGGGGACATGAGTCATATCTATACACATCACGGAAGGTGTATATAAAGCATACAGACATATTAGCATGTCCAAAATCATTGGAGGTTTTCTACATCATGGTTTTCGAGTACACATTAATTGCCACCTTTATCTTGAAAAAAAAATTAAATCGTAAAGGTAATATACAAACTAAATTGTAAAGCAAATAATACAATTATTATAGGTGTCATCCACTTGCTTTGAACCACCCGAATTAAAAGCCAGTGGCTTATGCCCCTTGGCTGTAATACGATTGTGGTCTGAAATCCTAATGTTATAACCGATGTGGTTATAGGGGTCATTTATGATAACTTCCTGTCAACTTGTGCTCTTGATACTAAAAAAAGACAATATGATCATGTAACACCTGTTATGTATTATTATTATTATTATATGATCGTAATTGTCGCAATTGTAAACTGGAGTTGCATCCCTTGAGGACAACTTGTTCTCAACAGTATGAGGATGTATCATTCTCTGACGTTTGGTCCACAATTGCTAACTCGAAATATAATGGGCGAGATGTCTTTGATATTTGGTTTGAATTCTGTGTCGCGTCTTTCATATATTCAAAATCCGACTTCATTGAGGGACAATCAGCCGTATGCGTCGCCGGATGTTGTCTGCATTTGTACTTTGATTTATTCACTTCAGCATAATCAATGTAATTGTAGTGTGAGTTGTCACTGTCGTGTCTCTTCCGGTTTGCCATTGCCTCATTGGTGGTTGTCTCTTTCGGTCTTTGCCGATTTCTGAAAAAAAAAATAAACAAACTTTTCATTAAGCAGAGTTTCCTCAAATCTTCAAAACCCAAGACTAGCCAATGAAATTGCGAATTTTATTTTCAGTTCGCACCAAAATATACAGTTTCATGCACTAATCTGTTAGTAAACGTTATTAAAAGTTGATGTGGTTGACAACCTGTTGATCGAGTCTCGAATTCCGAGTCTCGAGTCGTTATGGAGATCTCATGTGAGTAATGTGGTAGTAAGGTTGCATATTCTGACCCAATGAGTCATCTTTGGTGCATCTTTGTATTGTTGTTATTTGGACAAGTGAATCACGGTGCCATCTATTAATTGATACGTTGCCTATTTTGTGATAAAACATTGTGCGTCTTTGATGAATCTTAGTTTTGTAGTTTGTGATTGAAATTGAAATGGATGTGAGACCTACCTGATGTAACAGTAGACTCCAATACAGACAATATTAATGACAATCACAGCAGCTAAAATACCACCAAATATGATGTAGGGGTTGGTTTCATCTTCATCTTTATCAACCATCTTGGGATTTTCAGTAGTACTCGGTGTGTTAGGTGTCTCTAAAATCACAATATTGATTTGATTATAAGACAGGTGTCTGTATACCATTATTAACTTATTATAGTGCTTAGAGAAAATTAACAGAATACATTTTCATATCTGACACCATCAAGTTACTGGGTTTGTCAAATTCAATATTTTGTTTAAAATTGAGATTCGTAAATTTTACAAGCTTGCTTCATATTAAGTTTTCGAGCAAAAAATTATGAAAATTCTTAAGGTGAAGTAGGTTCAAAATCAGATTACCTGTTACATCTTTGTGGCTGCCATGGCAATGTAGGCCTACATTTATGTTCGACCCGCTGGCTGAAAAACATACAAATCTTGTTAAAATAGATCTATATTTTAATTAAGGGGTTCTCAATAGAATATTTTGTATATAACTGGTCACTTCAATTTGTAGTTTGAAGACCGACCTTGACATTAAAAAACCTAGGTTGGTTTGATTCTTCCTGACAGCTTACAAAATAAAAATCTACTAATCGAAACAATGTTGTGTGACTGAAGTCAATTAGACACAAATAATTTAATTGGGTTTCAACTTTATAACGAAATTGAGTGTCCCTGAAAGAGTACTTAAGTACTGTGACTAAATAACAGTGAAACGGACTGAATTGTGTCATATCGTATAGATAATGCATTAAATCCTTACCAAGTTTTAGATATATAACTTCATTTTTTTCCAATTTCAGATCCTTTATTTCTAAACTAAACTCTGTACCGATACTTCCAATATCTTTATAAAACATCGTCATCCCGGAGTCTGTACAGCCCAATCCATATGTTCGCTCCCCTAGCGAGTACATCTTCACTTTTTTACAAGATCTGGGACCAAGATGTATATAGAAAACCTCCAGGAACAACGCTGCCGCTTTGGCAGCACAACTGTAAGTAATCTCCTTTCCAATGTAATCATTGGCAGCGATGTAAATTATTGAAAGAATTTTAGATGATGTCTCTGACAAAGTGTATTTCGTTGGTGCTAATAAGAAAAAAAGACAAAATTGTTACAAATACAAGTACAACGTATAAAAGAAAATATTTTTGAAATATTTTGACATTATTTTTAAGTTTCTATAGGTCGGAGGGACTGGCATTAATAATGCGTATAGTTGTTTGGACAGAACCAAAACCCATACCTCGTGTGCTGTAGGATCTGCACGTTT
>NW_008709220.1:50184-57371 GCF_000327385.1 Lottia gigantea
GGTGCGAAAAATGGGACCTAAAATGCCATTCATTTCATTTACCAGCAGCTATTTGAATGTTTATGCGATATGTTTAATTTCATAGACCTACCTGGTTTACAAGCCACCGGAATCTGAATCTTCATATTTCTTGATGGATTTACTGTTACATTACATCGTTTCTTTCCACTACAACTGTTATAGATGTTTAATTTATCTTCATAATTTACTTTAAAATTATTTTCCCCTTTGACTAAACAGGAAGAGTCTCCTTTTGATGGGGCACATGATGTGTAATTAATTTGCTCGTAGAGTATTGTCTCACCAGTCCCTTCCAATCGTATAATATTGTCTCCGCAGCATTCTATCGAATGAGTTGTTTTTAAAGGACTGAAGCATTCACATATCCAACTAGTGGAATCGACACAAACACCATCTGAACCTGAAAGAAGAAGAAAGCCTTTGAAATACATAAATGTAACTTATTCCTAGATGGTATCACTATTACTTATTCAAATTGCATGATTTAAATCTAGGCACACATTCCATGTTTTTTAAAGTCTTTCCTCCATCAAGTGATTAAATATTTAGAATAACAGAACATACCTTCAATTTTAACCAGCAATAATCTCAAAATCCAGCAAATTATCAGGAAATTCATTTCGAGTTCTTCATCAGGTGTATGATCCTTGGATATTCCTAGATTCACCAACTGTCCTAAAACTCAGTTGTGTTCAACTTGAATATGATTTCCGCCACATTTAGTCATAAATATTATAAGTTTCACGTGTGTCACTTTTCTAAATACAAATCGTTATTGAATTTGCAATAATTATGCACATCGCATAAAATGAAAGAAGCGGAAAGTGACACATAGCTGACGAATTTCTAATCTAATTTATTCAGTGTTTGTTTGAAGGGGCTCGTTATGAAATTTAAACACTATGTCTAGGGATTGTCTAGAGAATGAGAATGATATGCAAATTATGTTACCGTTTGTAAATGAATGGTGTACGAAATCGAAACTAATTCACGTCAAAAATAAAGTAGAGACCTCGAATTGAATTTTAATCTACACTGGGCAATGAAAATGTATAAAATATGTTTCTAGTTACAAACCTATAGCGGTCCATTTAAATTTAGATTTTGAATATAACAGCGATTTTCTATGTAAAGCTGCTAATAGAGCCTCGGTGATCAGAAATACATAAATATAAAGACGGTGGGTTTAAAACGTAGAGTAAGTAATACAGGTGTTACACCGGGTATAAGATTAATGTTCCTTTAAATAGGGTATTAGAAATCAAAACAAATTCGACATAATATACAAAGCTTAAATATAACATATTGTCTGATTGTATAGATTAACAACCACTTTGGCATATGAAATTTATGAAATGAGTTATGACATAAGCATTCGTTTAAAATCCTCTATTTAATGCCAAAGTAGTTGTTAATCTATATACTCGGTGACAATGTTAGCAAAGACTGTATATAAGATTTAGAATCACACATCCTCCGTACTACCCGAGACTGTGCCCCTTATCCAACCCTAGTTTCACTTTCGATGTTGACTTTTGCACGCCAGTTACAATTTTTTTTTGTCGCGTAAATGAAATAATGGTTGGTAGTCGCCCAAGACCATATTTGGCGACCTACATCGAGGGTAGATTCACTTCCATCAGCGACCACGGCATAGACAATCCTCAATGTGTTATTTGTGGAGAAGTATTTGCAGTATCGTCGATGAAGCGTAATATTTTGCAGTGCCATCTTACTCTTAAGCACCCTACATTGCGAGACAAAGATGGAGCTTATTTAGATGAACTGATGAAAACCGATGACGTTCACCGAGTTCACGAAAAACTACTGGAGGCACCCTCTCGCGTGTTTTAAAGAATAGCAAAAGCAAAAAAACTCATAACATCGACGAAAAATTTATTCTTCCTTGCGGAAAGGACATTGTGCTCTGTTGCCAAGACTCACCCTGATATGTAAGAAATCCGTGAAGAACATCTTCTGTGGTTGAAGGCTGAGTTCAGCAGATATTTTCCGGAAATAAATGCTCAACAATTCGCACTAGTGCGCAATCCGTTTGATGTCCAAGTTGGTGGTGGTGAAGATATTGTTGGCGATGACGATCACGTTGAAAACGAACTGATACAAGTGCAAGCCGATACCAATGCCAAAGCCATTTATGGTAGCTACACACGGTCAAACGACTAGCAAAGATTGCGTTGTGTAAAATACTTCCATACAACTTACATTTGTGAAACTGTCTTCTCCACAATGTCAGTAATAAAAACGAAAAGTAGAAATCGTCTCGAGCTTGAATCTGATTTCCGTGTTTGCCTGACATTTTACAATTGGTAGAAGAAGCAAAATGCCCCCAGATTTCTCACTGATTTAACAATTCCGAGACTAAACGACGTGTGTAAAATCAAAAAATATATGTTTGATATCTTCATTCAGAAATAAGTTTCTGAATTGTCGTTGTTGAATTTCAACTCCAATAAGGAGAATTCCAATAGTCAGTGCTTTTTCATTTTCTTATGGGGACATTATTCCCATGCTGATACAATATGGGGACACATACAAAAATGGGTTGAAAACCGCTGACCTAATGGAATTAAAGTACTGTATTAAGTATTGGAAGGTTGAAGTAAATCGAGTGCTTACTCTGTTACAGTGAAAGGAAATCCTGGAGCGGTTGCCGTACTCTCCAAACCTTATATATAGGAGATGGGGAAGGTAAGTGAGACCAGAATACTGTGTTTATTGGATACCAGACTTTCAACATCAGATTTGGTGAGTGAAGACTAGTTCAATTCATTCAGTTTATTCTTGATTCAATTCAGCAATTTGATTAATTCTACATCAATTTAGATTTTGAATATAACAGCGTTATATACATTAAAAAGAATCTTGTTTAACACGATAATATTAACAGTGAGATCCAACTCAGGGACCGGCTACAATATTATTATATGTATACAATAGTAACTGTTTTTTTTATATGCGATGATTCCTCCAGTTCTTCGTTACTGTCTTATGTAATGTGTTGTAAATTAAAAGAATTCTGAAGTATACGTATAACAAAAAGTGAGCGCCATTAACTTTGATTCAGTATATTCTGGGAAGTCGCGTGCGTCATAGAGACCCTCCTGTGCAAACTGTAACAGATGCAGCATTGCATCAGGAGTGGCAGCAAATTCCTCAACAGGACATTCAAAGACTGATGAAAAACAGATACTTTGCATTTGGGGCTATAAAGACAATATAATGTACGATCATCCACTTCCTGTTGTTGATTTTTTCACGAATACATATTGTTTTCAACATTAGGTCTCAATAAATACATCTCTGTTATCAAGTATGATTGTGAATTGCATTCATTTGCAAAACAATGGTTCACAATCTGGTGACGCTTACCTTTTTGCTGTAGTTATATATAAGAGTAACATACCTTCAACTTTAACCAGCAGTAGACCCAACATACACAATGTTATCAATAAATTCATTTTGAATTCTTTATCGGGTTATCTGTCCTTGGATAATCCAGGATTCACCAACCCTTCTTTATCTTTAGTGTTAGTGCTATTCAAAATGTGACTCGTCTAATTCTCATAGTTAAACTATTTAAAGGTCTGGCATTTAAATAACATAACCATAGTATAGCCCACTATGTCAAAGGTATTTCAATTGTCTTATTATACAAAGCTTTTATTTGACAACAACATATACAAACACTGGCGTTTCTAGTAAACATTACTTGAGGGGGTCGAGCAGGGGCCACAGACTTTTCAGGGGGTCATATAATATAATATAATAATCATTGTCTTGCGTAAGATATACTTTGGTTCTCAAAAGCCTTTTATAAATTTGCAATGCTGATTTTATAATTATTTTTTGGTCAGCTTCCTCTTCGAGAGTTATTACTTTTTAATAACCATTATGGATATTCCATTCTGCGCTTTCCAACCAATTTCCAAACTTTTGAGCAATTTGAATTTCTCTTACGTTTTTCTGACAAACGCAAAAAAATTACTGTTTACATTCTACTGCTCTGTACATCAAAATTAAATGACAAGGGTATTTCACTGTTTTACATTTATATTAATACGGCTAATATCTTATCATATCATATCATATCAAAGTACATAAAAGGTATAGTTCAACCCGGTACATTTCCAAGTAGAATCTCATATCAAATCATCTAGAAAACTTCCTTCCACAGATTAAAACTTGGTTAAAACCAAGGACGGAAGTCGTTTAATAAGTCTGGATGTTGAAGTGGACGCTGATATCCAGACAATTGGTAATTAAGTTCTATTCAGATTACAGTGATAAAGGAAAAGCAAGTAATGAATGAAATGACTCTTACACACATAGCCGACCGAGTTTTACACCTTATTTTTTCCACCTGTGATTGAAAGAGTTTCGTTATGAGAATTATACGCCATTTCTATTGGTTGTTTTTTTATCGGAATCAACGTAATATCCAGGCTGCGTATTCTCGAAGCGGCACTTGGGACAAGTATTAAGACACCCTCAATTTAAGATTCTTCCTTTTCTCAAAACAGTCCTACAGGTATCCTAACTTAACGACCCTATCCTAACTTAGGATAAGTCACTCTCAACCCTACATAACCCTAAACAAGTCACTAAAAGACATTTTTGACACTCAAAATGGGTTTTCTTTTCGAAAAACGCTTCGAGAGAAATTGGCGCGGCGGCTGGGGAAAAAGTCATTGCTCATACGCAACACGAATGAAGCTCTCCGAATCAGCTTAACAACGGTACGAATAAGAATGAAAACAAAAATAATGCACTGAGACAGTGCCGATAGCTAGTAAGTGCATGAATTATTTTGTTTCATTGCCCATTTTTTATGTTCACGTATAGAAGACTAATATTTTCAGAAGATTTTAGATCCTAAGTTCCAATTATTGTTCGTATTTAATTCAAAGCTATTATCTGTAGCTTGGATAGGTCTGGGACACCTCAAATCCAAGTAGGTCGCCCTAAGAATCAGTGGTGTCCTTAATTTGCAATTTTCCTGGGTAGATTATCTCTACATAGTCTCCAAAAGCGTAGTTATTCAGCGATAAAACGTCATCTATGTAACGGAAAATAGAAGGAAGGAGCTGTTTACTGCGTTGGTGGCTTTGAATAAATTCTGACTCATAAGAGTAAAGAAATATATCAGCAAGTAAAGGAGCACAGTTAGTACCCATAGGAATACAGATAACTTACTGAAATATCTCCCCGTCAAATTCGAGAAATATGTTATCCATCATAATCATAATTGAGTATGTATTTCCTAAAAAAAAGCGAAAGTGTCTATGGGAGTAAGCATGCCCTGTCAGGGGCGCTGCTGTGCCAGTTGTAGACTTAAAGAATTAGGCGCCCCTTCATTTTCCGTCGCTGGTATGACAAGTGCCTCCACCCAATCTGCCCCACCGGCCACCACGCCACTGTTCTTCAAAATACAGCTTGGTTTCATTGAGCAACCAAATTTCGATTTATGTCAGAGTTGTTTTTTAGATCATGCCCTACTTCTTATAAGAATCAAATGGCGTCACGATAATCTATTTCATTAGAACACACAATGCAACATTCTATTCTAATTTATTAGTCGACATCATAAACCATTACATCCTATTTCTCCAAAAAATAAATATAAGTTGGCATGTCAAAAGCATAAAGATAAGTTGCTTTCTAGAATCTAAAAACTAAAACTGATTGGAATATCTGAGTCAAAATTTGACTTTACTTGTGAACTTCATTTACGATCGTATTTGTCGCCGGAAGTTCTTCGTAGGTGTGGTCATCGGTAATTTCAGTATCGTGGATGTCAAGGTTATGGTAGTGTGAGTTGTCATTTTCATTTTCCTTCCAGTTTGACAATGCCACATTGGTAGGTGTTTCTTGTGGTCTCTTGCGATTTCTGAAAGAAAATAGCAAAAGATTAACGACAGATTATGCTTCAGTGTCAATGTGAAAACTGTCCACTATATTTTCTCAGTGGCTGTATCTCGAAACTTTTAGTACACAATTAAAATTAGATAACAATTTCCTTTCATTTTTGTTTTCTCCGCTTTAATCGAACAAGATTTCTACCACAATCGGGTTCTAATGACATTATTTTAAACAAATCAAAGCGTTTTATGACGGACTCGTTTCTCTGCGAAAGTCAATATAGAATAATATGTTAGCCTCTGTATGACTGTCCAAACAATTTGTCCTTATCAAGTGACAGATCATACAAGACACGATTTGATTGGTAAAAAATAGCTGCATTAGAATGCGACTGCAGAAGAATGCTTGTTAGATTACAATGGAGACGGAAATTATCAGAAAAAAAGAAACGAAATTAGAAACTGATTTTAAATATCATGGGTAGACAGCTGTGTGTTCGAGTCTATAATGAATCTTAAGTTTAATGTGGTAAAATACTTGTTGTTCAAGTCTCTAAAGATAGTCCTTTTGAGTGTTCTTGCAGGTAACTTGTTTATTTGCTTCATGGGTACATCTTTGTTTACAGATTTAACCCACCTGAGAAAACAGTATACACCAATACAGACGGTGATAATGACAATCAGAGCAGCTAAAATTCCACCAAACATAATGTAGGGATTGATTTCATCTCCTTCTTTATCAACTTTGGAGTTCTCTGTTACGCCGGTTGACAATTGGTTGTTATCAGTACTGCTACCACTCGTTGTACTCGTTGTAGTGATTATCGTGGGTGTCTGTGTTACCACAGTAGTGATATCAGGAGAAGTTTCTCTATTAGTAGTCCTCGCCGCACTGATTGTCTTGGAGCTCTCTGTTACGCCGGTTGAAGTTTGGTTGTTATCAGTACTGCTACCACTCGTTGTACTCGTTGTAGTGATTATCGTGGATGTCTGTGTTACCACAGTAGTGATATCAGGAGAAGTTTCTCTATTAGTAGTCCTCGCCGCACTGATTGTCTTGGAGCTCTCTGTTGCCTCAGTAGATGTGTAAAGGGTCGTTTCTCCATTGGTAGTACTAGGCGTGGTCAGTCTCTCTGAAATCACAATATCGTATCTGTTGTAAGCTCACTATGATAAGTACTCGGACGGGTGTTTTTAAGGGAGGGAATATTCACTCTTTTGAAACTCCTAATGTAATTTTGAGACATTTTAACATCCCCTATGGAGATTCCTCTTGCTGAAATNTTG
>NW_008709220.1:57844-128413 GCF_000327385.1 Lottia gigantea
CAATACTTTACTTGTGGTCCTTTCCTGGTTAGACTGACAATGTAAACCCCCTGCTTCTGAAATACATAAAAATAAATGTAAAAGGTGCCCAAAATAAACTAATCAATATACCACTAATCACTGTAAGTATTCACCCTTATTTTTTGTTTGATGAACAAGGTCGATATTACAATTTGAACTCGAGCTCTTTTGTCTTTGAGGCAATTTAAAAAAATTAACGTTTGACATTTGATTTTGAAAGTCATGTCGTAGGATTAGCCCGACAAATCTCGCCATAATATTCCTCGGACGTGATATACAGATACGATATCGCCACGATTAGGGCCAGACCAACAAGACAAGTTTACAATTTCGTGTCTTTCTTGTCTTTCTTGTCTCCATGCTACCTCTGGGACCGAAAACTATTTCGATTACCATGGAAACCAGAAATATCACGAAAAAGAAACAGGTACAAAATTGTAATAAATTATGATATATAATAAGATTGGTCTTTCTATCTCAGTTCTCGTTGATAATAAATTAATTCAGTTCTTACCAACACCAAGTTTGAAATATATAACTTCCCTCTCTTCCAAGTTTATACCGCCGCCGAAAAAGAACTCTCTACCGATACGTTTTTATAAAACATCGTCACTCCAGATTTCGTGCAGACCAATTCAAAGGGTGGTTTTCACAGGATCTAAGGCCAAGATGTATGTAAAACACCTCCAGGAAAAACATTTCCGCTTTGGCATTGCAACTGTAAGTAATCTCCTTTTCAATAGAATCATAGCCATTGATGTAAAATATAGCATATTTTGTTGAGATATCAGCAGGGAGACTCTGTTTAGTATTGTCGAGATAAGATGCTAAATTGGAAAATAAAGAAATATTCTGTATCAACTACAAAAGGCAAATTATTGTCTTCCTGTGGCCAATTATTAAGTAAATACAGTCAAAGCGTATTCAAGGGAATTATCCTTGTTTCAATTTCAACTTTTTTTCTTCAAAGGGAGTGAATCTTGTTTCATGAATTTCATTTGGCTATAACATTTTTCAAAAAAAGTCTGATTTTTAGAACTCACAATAAATTTCAACTGCGTTTATAAAGTTTTGTTTGTAGCGTGCATATCAAATAGCTAACAAGGATTCAGGGTCTCAGTATCTAGACTTTTATGTTGATGTTTCACATATTACTCAGTAACTCGACTTCATACTCGTACTTTGATATTATATTATTGAAACGTTGTTCTAATATTAAAGTTTTCCAGGCAATAAAAGAGCGATATTGACGTTCCTGTCATTGACGTATTTAGGGGGTGGGGCATTGGATGGTCAAAATTCATTTCAGTCCATTTGAAATGCGTTGGTTTATGGAGCTTTTGGCAGCCACAAACCCTAGGGCCTTTTTTTCATCAGGCATTTTCTAGTGATAGTCAGCATAAGATACAGAGCAGAGAACAAAACATTCTAATCTGCATCAGACTGGGTTGTCAATAGACATATTGTTTTTATGTTTACCTGGTTCACAAGTTGCTGGAATGTGTATGTATATTTCTTTAGATGTCTGTAACTGTACCTTACATCGACTCTGTCCACTACAACTGTTATAGATATTCATTTTTTCTAAAAGGTCTAAAACATTTTTGCCTTCTGAAAAACATGAATCTTTCTCAAAGTAGAGTAATGTCCCACCAGTCCATTCCAATCGTATGATATTGTCCTTACAGCATTCAATCATTGTGCGTTTACCATTGTAGAGTGCACATATTGTGCTATTGGTGCTGACACAATTATCTTCAGACGCTAAACCACCTAGAAAAAAAAAGTAAATGGACAAAGTTCAATTTAGAGCAAAGCAATGACAAACATGTACAGACTGTTGCAAACGAGTTTTCGGTTTTGTCCCTTTCGAAAGACTACAGCTGCAAATATCGGGATCATAATATCATGTCTATGATATCATGTCTATGATATAATTTCTATAATATCATGTCTATAATAGATCGTGTCTATAATATCATGTCTATAATAACATGTCTATAATATCATATCTATATTATAATGTCTATAATACCATGTCTATAATATCATGTCTATAATATCATGTCTATAGTATAATGTCTATAATATCATGACTATAGTATCATGCATATAATATCGTGTGTATAATATCATGTCTATAATACAATGTCTATAATATCATGTCTATAATATCATGCCTATAATATCATGGCTATCATGTCTATAAGACCATGTCTATAATATCATGTCTATAATATCATGTAAATAATAACATGTCTATAATATCATGTCTATAATATCATGTCTATAATATCATGTATATAATAACATGTCTATAATACCATGTCTATAATATCATGTCTATAATACCATGTCTATAATATCATGTCTATAATATCATGACTATAGTATCATATCTATAATATCATGTCTATAATATCATGTCTATAATATCATGTCTATAATATCATGACTATAGTATCATATCTATAATACCATATCTATAATATCATGTCTATAATATCATGTCTATAATATCATGTATATAATAACATGTCTATAATATCATGTCTATAATATCATGTCTATAATACCATGTCTATAATACCATATCTATAATATCGTGTCTATAATACCATGTCTATAATATCATGAATGTAGTATCATATCTATAATATCATGTCTATAATATCATGTCTAAAATATCATGTCTATAATATCATACTATAGTATCATATCTATAATACCATATCTATAATATCATATCTATAATAGCATGTCTATAATATCATGTCTATAATATCATGTCTATAATATCATGTCTATAATACCATGGCTATTATATCATGCCTATGATATCGTGTCTATAATATCATGTCTATAACATCATGTCTATAACACCATGACTATGATATCGTGTATATGATATCATGCCGATTGTGTCTTTAGTAACTTATCTATTATAAACTGAAGGCCAACAGAAACTTTACAAAGATCTCAGGATCTCAGCAATGCTCCTTGTTCAATATTAGTAAGTTCTTTTCTAAAGCCATTTATAATTATAAAACGTAATAGAGTTTATATACACGACGATTATAATCAAACTTATGATGTCTACAGATCCGTCCTGAGAACATTGACGAGGAATCTAGATTTAATTATAAAGAAAGTTCTTTATTTTTTCATTGAAAGTTCTTATGTGATATTAATGATGGTGGCTATGTAGAAGATGTGATATGGACACGATCTAGTTATTTTAAGTTTATGTTTAAAGAGTGTGAAAATGTGCAGTAAAGTGTAAAGATAATAGAACAATGAATAAGGATGTAACTGGTGGAATATTGGACTTTAATAGGTATAGGTAAAGTTGTATGAAATAGACGGAAATAAAGACTCTATGGCTTCTTGGGACTAGGGGTAGAAATAGGGGCTTTCATGTATTCAAACTCCGACGGCATTTGGTGACAAGCATTCATATGCTACACTGGAAGTTGTCTGTATTTGTGGTTTGAATTGGTAACTTGAGAATCGTCCATGTCAACGTAATTATCGTGTTAGTAGTCTCTATTGTTTTTGACAGTTTCACATTTGTGGCAATTGGTATACTGTGAATGTGCTGGCACTATCCTGATATTGTCATCACATTGTGGTTTGTGGTCACACGATTCTGGTAGTTCAAACATCAGAAGCTGGTCGTTTGAAAAACAAAGCCAATAAAAACAAAATCCTCGCAAGAAATAGATTCAAAATGACTAAATATTATATAATTGCTTATAACAGATAATTACATTAAATACATAAATAACTGTCAGAATTATCTTTTAAAGGTTTTAAAGCTATAGACTATTTTCTTCAGGTTGTAAATTATCTTTGACAAATTATGCCGGAAGAAAAAGAATGCACATCTAAATCTTCCAATTATTACCGAAGCAGGTTCAGCTATATGGAAACTTCTCAAAACTGCCAGATATATTGGTAATTGTCATTTTTTGTGATTTCCGTCTTCTGGAAAGGATGAAAAAAGAAAAATTTGAAGTTACGCAGACTCTCAATTCTCGACTCAATTTTCTTCAAATCATCAAAAACCCAAGATAGGTGTTTCGGGGACAGGTGAGCTATTTTGTTTTGACCAATTATACCTTAGTCTTAGAAACGGGAATGTTTTTGCTAAGTTTATCATTCATAGTGTTCACAGCTCAGCATCGAAATCGTGGCCTTAAAACAATGTGAGTCCAGAATTTCTGCGTTTCTCTCTTATCGTATATAAAAAAAGACATACATGGATATGGAAATAGTAAGTGAAACTCCTAGTTTGAAGTATTTTTAAAGGTATTATGCGAATTTCGTACATTTCTAGTACTTCTGGAGACTATTTACATACATTCAAGACTAAAATCACCCCCCGAAAATGGCCCACCTGTCCCCTTAACCAAAGGAATAAGATTTGTTTTTCAGTTCGCAGGCAGGAAAGTATACAGTTATATGCGCTAGTCGATTATGAAACTGAACGTTTAAGTGAATAACAGTCATTTCAATATATAATTTGTGACATTTCGATAATGATACCTTCGTCTTTATCAAGCAATGATTGTTGAAGTTAATATGATAGAATACCTCTTGTTCAAATTTGCCCTTTTGATGTTCGTGTTTAGAGTAGCCATAGCAGCCTATTGTGGTTGCACACTTGTTTTTTTGTGCGTTGTCTGCATCCTAGTTTTGTAGTTTGTGATTGAAATTAAAATGGTTTAGAAATTCTTCATTTACTGGAGTTTTTAGAATTGGGTGCGACTTTATTGATAATTTGTTTTTGAGACTGAAATGGATGTGAGACCTACCTGATATAACAGTAGACTCCAATACAGACAATATTAATGACAATCACAGCAGCTAAAATACCACCAAATATGATGTAAAGGTTGGTTTCATCTCCTTCTTTGCAATTTTTTCCATTGATTTCTCTATTGGTAGGATTCGATGAATACCTTTTATCTAAAACACAATATGACGGGTGTTTCTAGTGTTATCAAATCAAAGAAAACAAATGCCTCATACCGAATTTGACAAAAAAAAAATATACAAACAAATCATAATAATTTTTTAATAAAAATTAAAAAAATCAATTTGATATCCACTAAATATATTATATATTTGATGTCTACAGTAAAGGAGGTTACCGTTTGAAGACTACCGAAAGTGTTGGGATGGAAGACATGCCTGTTTTTCCAAGGAAACAGGATTTTTCCCTCAGAATAAAAATACACGTTACGGCACTGTCTTCTGAAACACATGTCATCCTGATTCGTCAAATTGGCATCTTCTTCGTATTTCATTGAACTCATATTGTTCATTTGGAATATTTACTTTCAAACGGTTTGGGTCATCCACTGTTTTTTTTTTTAAACTCCAAATTTAGTTCTTCTTAGCTTTGCTTTAGACTAATATTAGTTATTGCAAAATATGTCAAGTAAACCGGTTATACTACTCTTTTATTCTCAAGTTTAACAAACAGCACTATTTTCAGCTTTCGAGCAAAAAAAATCACAAAAAGTTTAAAGTTCCTCTATAACAAATTGTGAATGATTTACCTGTTATCTGGTAACCTTGGCAACTTACAGACATATCATACGACCCGGCTAAAAAACATAAGCTTATATATATATATATATCATGACAAAGGCTCGATATTGTGGGCAAAGGTTTCGATCATTAGTCATTATTATTTTCTTCCATTTTTAGTTTTAAGAACGACCTTGACATTGAAAATCAATTTTGCTATCTAGTTGGCCGTGAGGTATAATTAATAGCGAAAATATGGGGCTTTGAAAGCAATAGTTAGATGTCGTACACCGTTGCTAAAGGCTGCATGATAATGTCCCGAAATTGACACCAGGTGCTCACACGACGAAGAAAATGTTCAATTTGTATCAATATCGGGCCATTCAGCCCTAGTTATAACGTCATCAATCCCTAATCCCGTCTTAGGTCTCAAAGATGATATATGAATTCAATGCTTACCAGAAACTCTTACATAAAAAACTTCACCCTTTTCCAATTTCAGATCCGTTATTTCAAAACTAAATTCCCCACCAATTTGTTCATTTCCATTATAAAACATCCTTATCCCGGAGTCTGTACAGCCAAGTCCGAAAGTTGGCTCACCTTGTGAGTACACCTTCACTTTTTCACAAGATCTAGGACCAAGGTGTATGTACAACGCCTCTAGAAACAAAACTCTCGCCCTGGCAGTGAAATAAAAGCTAATCTGTTTTCCAATGTAATCGTTGTCAGCGAAGTAATAAACTGGATTTCTAGATGTAAAAGTTGAAGAGTAATTCTCTACGTTAAGGTATTGTTCTGTTGCTGAAATCAAAACAACAAAACTGTGTGTTATAAATAAATAAACCAAGTAATAATGATACAAACCGCAGAACAAAACCCTCAAAATGAAGGAATTTAAGGAAATTATATGTTTATTGATAGGTGTGTTATAAATAGAATCTTTCACTGTGCTTATGTAATATAAGTTTTATGAAATTCGTTGCCGGATTAAATATTAAACCAGGCAACTCATTTGATAAATTTCGTATTACATCAGCACTAGTCTAAGATCCTATATATCTCTAGATAGATGTATAGTTATATTATAATATCATGTAAATTATATCGTATCGAATTCATCGTATCTACCATATCTATATCTTATCGTGTCTATATTGTGTTTGTGATATCGTATTTATATCGTATTTGTGATATTGTGTCGATATCGTGAATGTCTATAAACTCGTATTCATAATGTAGCACATTTGATACTATCCATAACATCGTGTCCAAAATATCGCACCGAATCGTGTATCAGATATCATGTCTATAATATCATATCTGAATTGTAACTTCTATATTGTGTCTATTCTGTGTCCATTGTATGTTGTATCTATGATATTGTGCCTTTAATAACGTGTATATATCATGTCTGAATTGTAACTTCTATATTGTGTCTATTCTGTGTCCATTGCATGTTGTGTCTATGATAGTGTGCCTTTAATAACGTGTCTATATCATGTCTGAATTGTAACTTATATTTTGTGTCTAGTCCATGTCCATATCGAGTTGTGTCTATAATAACGTGTCTTTATCATGTCTGTAACTTCTAAATTGTGTCTATGATATCGTGTCCTTATCATGTCTATTGTTTTGTAAATCATACATGTGATATCTATATCACAGATCTAATATTAATAACATAATAATGTTTGAATATTTAATGATCGACCCAATTCAATTTGTCTTTAGTAAAACGTCTGTTGCATGTTGGATGAACTTAAGTATTTGAGAATATGAAATCAAACCTTCAACTTTGACCTGCAACAGCCCCAAAATCCACCAAATTATCAGGAAATTCATTTCGAGTTCTTTTTCAGGTGTACAATGCTTGGATATTCCTGGATTCACAATCTAGGTCTCAGTCATGTTATACTTAAATATAATATTCTGCTGATCCCTTGTCGTATGCCCTTTATAATTATAAACTGTAATTGGACACTTAACGCATTAAAACATAACAAAAGAGTCAGTGGTGTTAATTTTATTTAATATTTTTAGTGTGGTCTACTTCCTTGTGCAAAGTTATAAATTGTAATTGACTATTTTGGGAATTTCTGTTTTGTGGTCGGAGGAGGAAGGCGGTATTTTGAAAAAGAAAACTTAAGATCACATTTCTATAAATTTTGGTATACGAATTTCCACAGGCACCATCTAACTCTGCTTTACAGAAGTATAAAATATTTACTGTTCTCGTTCCCAAATTTTCAAAAACGAACATCCTGGTTTACAACCATTCTTATGATTAAACGAGACATCATCCAGGGTTTACATTCTAACGTGTTTGTGCCATAATTTATGAAGACATTGTATAAAGTCACAAAACTTCAACACTGGTGTTTGTATTCAGCATCTTCATCCAACTGTGGGTAACTATACAGAAATAGACACCCTGCAACGAGTCTGAGCCTATGAACCTAATAGAACGGTTTCCTGTCCGATGTACATACAGTCAGAGCCATACCATCGCCATGAATCGCATCGAGCCATTTAATTTCGTTGACATTCAGTGAAGGATTCAAAGATGCAATAATGAAAAAGGTTTTTCATTCTTTGATTGAAAGCTGAATACCTGGTATTCAAGATGGCGGCTACAGATACGCTGTCATGGATTTAAATCCGCCATCATTAGCCCACATGGTGCAGTTTGTATTTTTATTTTTATAATAAAAGGGAATAGGTTGAAAAACCTGCTTCAAAAGATAGTTTTCATACCGTTAGCCCTCAACAACTTTTATTTCAAACAACCTTACAAACATATCATTACTTTCTTGATGCAACTTCACCATGTCAAGCTCTTAGGACCTTCGACTTATACCTTGACTGAAATAGTCACCTTTCTTGAATCACGGAATGCAGCCCTTTGGTTAGATTGTACACAAGCAAATACAGCCAATCAGTGCCATCGGCAGAAAGATTGTAAACATTGTGGCTTAGTATTTACAGACGTTTTGTCGAGGCCTCTGACTGGCTGTATTTGCTAGTGTACAATCAAACGGTGACGGTCACTATTGGACTCATTTATTATCATGTCTGGTTACTTTTGGTAGCTTTTGACCTTTGACTGTTGGATATTTATAAGTCGACTTTATAGTGTCTCTATATTATTATTATTGCTTCTCTAATTTTATATATTTTATAAACTTTGGAAATTTTCATTTTGGGGGTTTGATTGTAGTCTTGAATATATGTTACTATTCTTCAGAAGTACTAGAAATGTACGAAAATCACATAATCCTTTTAAACATACTTCAAACTAGGAATTTTACTCACTATTTCTATATATCACAGAGTATCTTAAATTGAAGAGTTGTCATTTTAACATTCAAACTCTGGGCACACAAGGATTTCAAGGCCCGACAGTGAACTGTGAACACTATTACTGATTAGCTTATCTAAAAAAAAGTTTCTGAGACTAAAGTATGATTGGTTAAAAAATGGCCTAGCTGTCCCTTTAAACATTCGAAGATTAACATAATAAATGAATTTCATAAGACACGAAGGTTCTATGTAAAACATAAATATAAAATATAAGTTAGCATGTGAAAAAAACATTAGCGTTTTTCAATATCCATTAATTTCTACCTCTACTTTGAAGGAAACAGTAAAGTAAATATAAGAACTAAATTATAAAGCAAATAATGATAATTACATTGCGTGTTTACTTTCTTTTTCTGGTTTAACTTTAAACTATTTATACGGTAGCCTTGACATGTATCATCCTAAACCTCATTAGCAACCCTGATCAAAGGTATCTGTTCATTTAGTTTTATAATTTTAACCAGAAGCCATCTACTTGTAAAGAACGACTTAATGGCCGATGGGTTATGCCCCTTTGGTATAATAGGATAGTGGTCTGAATACTGACAATTCCCTTTTGATTCGTTCTCTTGATATGAAAGTAATGGTCGGGATTGTTAACCAGAGTTGCATCCCTTGTCGGCAAAACATCCAAATAACAAAACAAGCGAAAAAGAGAAATTGAAAGAGAATGGATTATATGAACTCTAATCATCTCTTATAATGCTATTATTTTCTTGAAACTGCAGGATGCATTTGTGATATTTTTTATGATATATCATAGAACAGAATATCTAAGGCTTTTTTTAACAATCTCAAGATTAGGTCTGTACACATTTAGTCTTGTATTCAGAGACTCAAAATATTCTTGTTATATAAGAATTAATCATTAAGATAGTTTGGACATTGTTTGTGTAAAATTTTGAAGATAAAGAATGATTTGTTTCGAACAAATGTTTCTGAAATAGTAAAAAGATTTAACTGTTTCAATCCTAGGGCCAGGTTTTCTCTATTCTGAACGTCAAGAATTATTTTAAAATTCCTATTTTGTTGCCTTACCAGTCTACTCATTGAAAGCTGTTTGAAAGCTTGTACTGTTTCCTTTTTCTTTTCAATCATAACTTTCGTTTGATTATTTGGTAAGCATAAATGAGAATACAAGGAACATTTTTATGCCGGACTTAAAACGACAAATACGCAATTTTTATTGACCAATTATACTTTAGTCATAGAAAAGGAATTGTCAGTCTTCGCAGCTCACCGTCAAAATTTGAGATGTTGTACAATATATGATTTCGTCGATGTATTATGACTATTATGACTAGAAGTTAAATGGTGGTTTACATCCTACTTATCTGCATGTGAATGTAGACGTCATTTTGCTAGGTTAGAGGTATTACTCCACTCTTTTGCGATGTCCCATTGTAAATGGATCTCTAACATGCGTGCCCTGTTTAGCCTTGGGCCTTTATGTATCATCCGAATGAGTAGACGCTGTTTTTAATCCCGACCTGCATCACTGACAAGGGAAACCAAGTTAAAGAATCCGAAAGTGTATTCAGTGGTTCAACTAGGTGAGTCGGGACCCGTCGGTTGGCCTCATCCCCCGGGAAATTTACACACGCTCTCCTGCATTCTCCCGGTTCAACCAGTCCCCATGGTAGCTGAGCAACTGAGTATTTCTTGATCTTGATAAAATATTCCAGAAATTATAAATAAAGATATTTATTGATCTGATATGGAAATATTTCACATATTTGTTCTTGATTTGATTTCATAATAACTTTATATCTTTAAAAAGATTATGATAAACACCTTCGCCAATATGAACACCTTTCTATTTGTATGAGAAACAGGGACGTTTCTATGGAGCAGAAGGTGACAGGACATGAAAGGGGCCACGTGATTTTCCTTTTTCCTATGTTTAATAGTAAGAAATTTAAAATGACCCCCGAGCTCTCCCTGTGGAAACGCCACTGGTACCTATAAGTGGAATACAGTGGTTGAGATATTCTGATTGCCAGTGTATGAAAATGATAATCACTATAGTTTATTACCATTTCTTTCTCTCCAAGATGGATTATCGTGTTAACTGAAGGAAATGTGTCTGCTATAACCTTTGTTGGGTTGCAAAGCACAGGAAAGTTAACGGAATTTTCTGACGTAAACCTTAAATCTCAGAGGCTGGCCGCGTATTCTCGAAACGATCAGAGCGCTAATATGTCCTACGGCCTTATCTTCTGACACTGTTTCTAGGACATCTTAAAGCAAGATCGTTTCGTGAAAGCGTGGCCAGGTTTGTAAGTTTTCACAGAATAGTTCTGGTTATGAGCAAACAGAGGAAGAGAAAGACCACACACCGACTGATGAACACTGAAATCAGCCTTTAATTTTTTTATTTGGTCCAAAATTTCATCGCGTCTTAAGTCCTTCAATATATACCCGTGAAAATCTTAAAATAACAGTGTTACAATTACAACTTGTAATTCTGAAAGTTAGTAGTTAATTCGTGTAAGGTTCTTACATACGCTCTGACTGGTCAACACTGAAATTGTCTCTTTTCATGGTGGGTCAATTATTTCATTTTTGTTGTGAATACTACATTGTAACCATTCAAAAGCTTTACAGGGACTGGTCAATAATTTCATTTGAATTGTTAAAAATATATATTTGAGTTACGTCCTTGCCTTGATTCTCCTAATTAGTCCGAATTTAGTTTTAATCCATTATAAATCCATTTACTTAACAAAACGACGAATCAATTTCTTGAGCACTGAAATTCCCTTCGTGTCAATTAGCCAGCTTTCTCGTATTGTAATTCCAGCCATTAACTGGAAGTCTATAAAGCACAACTGTGGTTAACTCTAAAAGAATTCATCTCACTCTTCCCATCGCCGGCTTCGTCAACAGAAAACCGGATGTAGTTATATTTGTCCGAAGAGTAGCTTCCCTTTGTACCGTTCACTTTTTCCGGAAACGAAATGAATTCATTCCTGCACCAACTTGAATTCTCTAACGCACTGAATCTTGCACGGTGACTATTGCAATATTTGTGTCTACATAACTGCTGCAGACGACCGTCTGAATGGGCATGCGCACTACCCGAACTGGATCCAGAATAAGATTGTCTGATGGAAGTTTCCTTAGTGGATGGTTGATGTTTCCTGAAATCTTGCTGACTGAATTTCGTCAATCGAATCGCTTTGACAGGATGAATGCCAAGAAGTTTGTCGTCTGGTTGAGATGACGTAGCAGCGCCATCTTTACCAATAAATATAGCTTTAAGTTTGTAGAATGCAGGAAGTGAATGAATGTTGAGACAGCAGCGACACAGCGTCCGTTTGAAGGCCTGGCGGTATTTACGAGATAACATGTTGTATAAAATAGGATTTAACGTACAACTCAGGAAATATAAAACACCTGAAACGAAACGAAAAAAAAAACATTAATTAGATTTAATCGGCTGATTTCCAATAAACGTTTATTGAGATACAAATTAATAGGTTGATCACAAGGAAAAAACCTATTAAAGTAGTAAATTACTCTTGATTCCATAATAAGTTTATAATAACTATCTTAAAGAGATTGTGAAGCGGTTTTCTCAGTTTTGTATGTGCACCGGGAACACTCAAAGTGGCGATTTGTAATACCAAATTCTATGAAAACTGAGCAGACGCTGGTAATGATATCTCAACGGACTGAATATTGAAATGGTGCAAATTGGTCTTATGAGCGCCTCCAGTACACATAAATAGTTCAGAAAACGTCTTTACAAACCCTTTTACTATCATGGTTACATATTCAGTTTTCCCCCATTGACTCCAGTTAATATTGATATGTTAAAGGGGTACTACGTCTTAGAATAAACATAAATATAAACATTTTAAACGTGGCCAATAAGAGCATAATATAATGATTAAGCGTTTTTCAATAATTACTTAGTTTTATGACTTTTCTAATTTTCTAGATTTTACAGGAATTCTGTTGTAACTTTATGACACCAGGTAAGTTCACTGATAAATATATACTCGTATTGACCATTCTTGAGAATTAAATTTTGTGTTCATTCTTAGACGTAGTATCACTTTAAGCGCATGGTCAATGTTCTATTACTAGCTATAACACCCACAAGTTCATTATCTCTTGTTACCGTGTCTCAGTCTCTCGAGAAGCAGTAACAAAATGTCGTTTTAAATTCTCATCAGTTACGTAAAATGAAAAAAAAAACTATTTGAAATAAGTTCAATCAATAAATCAGATTTCTCATTTTGAGTCACGCAAGCACGTATTTAAGGACTCAGTTTTCTTCACCTGGGTCCTAATTCTTGAAAACTTAACTTACTGTTACAGTCATTGCTATCCCAATGCAACATATCCTTATTCTTGAAAACTTGATGATTTTAGTGTTACAGTTATTTGATTGGTCAATCGCTCAAATCAATTTTAAATTAAGTTTAATTATCCAATTAGATTATTGTATTTCTTAAAATCTGGATTTTATCTTATTAAAGTTTTCCAGAATAAGGCCCCTGGTTTTTACTGATCGGCAGCTTTCACAGAGGGCTGAATGATCGAAAATGCATTAAGGGTCGGAATATCATGACTTGGCTTAATTGCACCAGGTAGAGTGCATTTGTGTTTCTACGAGGGTGGGGAGGGCTTGACCCACACAAAAGATGCTGGCCCGAATTTTCCAGCCATTCTTATCATTAAGAATCACCATTGGGAAAGAATGGCTTGTAAGCCGGTCTTGGCAATTCTGTGGTCTTATCCAGCCCCCTTACCTAAGATAATAGAAAACAAAACCGAAAGTTTGAACCAACAATCAATACAGACCAGAGCAACGCCATGTCTGATCAACTGTTAGGGCAAATGACAAAGTCATAAAAAAAGATTCAATTCCGATACATACACAGGATGTGGCGTTTGACGCGCGTCAATAACTGTAAATGTCAAAGTAATCTCGCACCATAAGAACTTTCTTATTATAGAGTCCATCTTTTATTTCAATTATTTCCTTTGAATCTCCCTTGTGTGTTAAGTTAATTCTGTTCTTATTGGACGTGGGCTGTTGGTGACCAGCTGACGTGTGGATTCCGTGTAGAGATCAAGCTAGAACGGAACTACTTTATCCAGGCAGTAGACTTATTACTTCTCAAATTATCTAATAATAAATGATTGAAAAATCCCTTCTACACTTAATATAGTCCGTGTGAATTAAAGTGGGTTTTTAAAACTCATTTGACCTAATTGTCTTATCCGCCTCGTGTCAAGCATTTGTATCAAATCAATATTGATATTTCTATAATAACAAAATATTACCACTGATAAAATAGTGTTCAATACACCAATTGTAGAGCAATATAGAAATACCACTGATAAAATAGTGTTCAATACACCAATTGTAGAGCGATATAGAAATACCACTGTTAAAATAGTGTTCAATACATCAATTGTAGAGTGATATAGAAATACCACTGTTAAAATAGTGCTCAATACACCAATTGTAGAGTGATATAGAAATACCACTGTTAAAATAGTGTCCAATACATCAATTGTAGATTAATATAGAAATATCACTGTTAAAATAGTGCTCAATACACCAATTGTAGAGTGATATAGAAATACCACTGTTAACATAATGCTCAATACATCAATTGTAGAGCGATATAGAAATACCACTGTTAAAATAATGTTCAATACATCAGTTGTAGAGCGATATAGAAATACCACTGTTAACATAGTGCTCAATACACCAATTGTAGAGCGATATAGAAATACCACTGTTCAAATAGTGCTCAATACACCAATTGTAGAGTGATATAGAAATACCACTGTTAACATAGTGCTCAATACACCAATTGTAGAGTGATATAGAAATATCACTATTCAAATAGTGCTCAATACACCAATTGTAGAGCGATATAGAAATACCACTATTAACAAAGTGCTCAATACACCAATTGTAGAGCGATATAGAAATATCACTGTTAAAATAATGCTCAATACATCAATTGTAGAGCGATATAGAAATACCACTGTTAAAATAGTGCTCAATACACCAATTGTAGAGTTATATAGAAATAACACTATTAACAAAGTGCTCAATACACCAATTGTAGAGCGATATAGAAATATCACTGTTAAAATAATGCTCAATACATCAATTGTAGAGCGATATAGAAATACCACTGTTAAAATAGTGCTCAATACACCAATTGTAGAGTGATATAGAAATACCACTATTAACAAAGTGCTCAATACACCAATTGTAGAGCGATATAGAAATATCACTGTTAAAATAATGCTCAATACATCAATTGTAGAGTGATATAAGAATACCACTGTTAAAATAGTGCTCAATACATCAATTGTAGAGCGATATAGAAATACCACTGTTAAAATAGTGCTCAGTACACCAATTGTAGATTAATATAGAAATATCACTGTTAAAATAGTGTTCAATACATTAATTGTAGATAGATATAGAAATACCACTGTTAAAATAGTGCTCTATACATTAATTGTAGATAGATATAGAAATACCACTGTCAACATAGTGCTCAATACACCAATTGTAGAGCGATATAGAAATACCACTGTTAAAATAGTGTTCAATACATCAATTGTAGAGGGATATAGAAATACCACTATTAACAAAGTGCTCAATACATCAATTGTAGAGTGATATAAGAATACCACTGTTATAAGAGTGCTCAATACACCAATTGTAGAGTGATATAAAAATACCACTGTTATAAGAGTGCTCAATACATCAATTGTAGAGTGATATGAAAATACCACTGTTATAAGAGTGCTCAATACACCAATTGTAGAGTGATATAAAAATACCACTGTTAAAATAGTGCTCAATACATCAATTGTAGAGTGATATAAAAATACCACTGTTATAAGAGTGCTCAATACACCAATTGTAGAGTGATATAGAACTTTTTAAGAATGAACTAAATGACGTGGCATTATCTTTGAATAAGGCTAAATGTCACTATGAAGGCAAATACCTTCAATGACAAATCTGTATTAAATATAAATCAAAATCCTCTAATCGGTACAGCGTAGTAAATTGTAGTAAATGCGGTTTATAACCACGCAATTGCAAGAGAAAAAAAATGATCGAAATTAGCTATAATTTAGAAAATGAGGACAATTTTCAAATCTTTGTAGATAATATTGAGGTTACATTTAAACTGTGCAATATCTTATAAATTAAAGCGATATTGGCATTAGATTTGTCATTCGCCTGATAGCGTGAAATAATAATAATGCTCTAAGTCATAAGAAAGGACTCCATTTACAAACATTTTTGAAAACATTCAGATAGTGACAATAGTCAATAGTCAATATAAACGGGCAATTTTAAAGATTTTTATAGGCCGACTGAAATCATAGGACCCGTTTTAGTCGACATAGGCGACACTTACATCAAGAAGCTAGATGGATACCGTTTCCAATCCCGCTCTGGTCGACGACAACTTTTTAATGTTTGTTAAAAATAAACTAGAACATGGTTAACCACCGACATCTCCGAGATTACACAAGTTGATAGAAGTAGTTGAAAACTGTACGTTGTATTGTGTGCCCCATTTTTTTTAAAAGAGATTATTGCTATTTTAAACACGAATTGAATCAGAAAATGTGAAGGAAAATATCTCAAAGCAAAAAAAGAAATATTAATTTGTTTCGTTTCATTTTTAAAATGAATTTGATTCCATAATATTGACGTCAACAAAAATTGAATACTTTCGTTTTGTAGTATGAAAATCTACGACACTTAAATTTAACAATGCTTATTTTAGCGCCTTTTTATCACTCCGTTGAAAACCTAGTGCTTCGTACCCCTTCTCGTCACTTAAGCTTTTCAAAATGCCATTTTGAAAACAAAGCAGTCAGACAGAGGCTGATTAAGCTGACAATTAGACAACATTCCTGTGATAATTAGCCATCCATAATATGTACAAGCTATTACGAACTTCGTACTTATACCAATGACTGCAATTGTATCACGGAATGCAGATATTTGATTTGATTGTATGCCAGCGAATACAGCCAATCAGAGGCCTCGACAGATAGACTGTAAACATCATGGCCTATTGTTTAAAGATTGCGTGCGCTAACGCGCAATCCATCCAACTGGCTGCATTTACAAACTTCCGTGGCACAAGAAAGGTGCCTATTGCTGTACTGTCAAGGTATTAGACGCAGTTCGTAACAGCTTGACATTGTGAAGATGGTGATAAACCAACGTACCTGATACGTAGAAGATGTAACTTTGTACAGTGAGCAATTCAGGTGTCCATTGCTCTCGTTTAATATACAGAGTCATTAGTCTTTGAGCATGAAATGGAGCAAAACAGACGAAGAAGGCCACAACCACAGCAACTGAAATTGAAAAAAATACACTCGAAATGAAATTTTCAAACAAATGTTAGCATTCATCGGTCAAGTTGACAAATTGGTCCAAATAGTTAAGTCCCAATGTAAAAATAAAACAAAACAAAAACGAAAAGCAAAACTCAAAATATTATTTGATGTGAATATAGATACACTTGCTCCTCATGCTTCTCAATGTTTCAAAAAGTGCCAAAGCCTGGGGGTACAAATAGGGGCACACTGACCCAATGGGGAACAACTGCCGATGATGAATTCATAATGCTGAGACTCGGTGAAGGCGCTTGATCGACAACCTCCCTTGCTACGTCTTACATTTGGTTCATTCTGACATATATTTTGAGGAAAATCATATTCTAGAAATTGTTAAAGATAACGTAGGGTATAAGTGGGGGTGCACCTCCCATTGTTTTCCGGTGTTATGAAATGGTAAACTGACAAGTTTTCTTGAAGCATGCACGAGGTATCGATGAACAACTGGCTACGACTCACGAAGCTGATCTTTGTACTCGAGAGTAGAAACCTACATGCTACTAAACAGTTCGCTAGACTTAGTAATCCGATAGGACCGACTCCAGTAAAACATTTCATGCTAATGAACGAATGTAATCCATTCCGTTTTAGGAATCCTCCGTCTCCGTTTTTTCCATACCTATTTTTGACTAATTTTTGGTCTAGATTTGGAAATTGATGTCTGAAATTGCATTTTCTTTCAGAATTTGTGAGATGATGAGAGACCTAAAAGGCGGAAGGATAATTCTAAAAATAGTCGTTTTGTGTACAGTGACAGTCAAGCAACGAAGCATTAGTCAGGCTTTCATGTGACGTATTGAAAGGTTTTCAACGAGATGTCTGGAAAAAGTTATAGAAGGTTAAATTTTGAGATTTAACATGGAAACAGATGGCAAATGATTTACCGGAGTGTGTCCATATAAGAGCGCCACTTGACTTCGTATGTATATGTAGGCAAAACTGCTTGGTGGGACTTTAAAGAACACGACATTACACCTCACAAAGGAAGTGACCTTTATTTTGTATTGTAATTGCGTTTATCTAAGTAGGTTAATATCTTTAAAACATAAAAACTTGTAAATAAAACGTGCCATATCTCAAGGGAAGTAACTGGTACAAAACACGTGGATGGTTAGTAATATTTATAGGGCAGTTTTCATGAGTTGAACCTATTTAACAACCGAGACCTTGCATGCTAATTATTATTAAGAAAAAATAGGATGTTTACTTGATTGTCATTAATTGTCACATAATTTCAATGAATGGTAGGAGTTTATTATATTGAGACATGGAAACTTGAGACTACTAGTGAGACCTGGTGTTCGTGCTATTTCCATAACCTATTTTTTTTTACATGAATACGATTTAGTTTTATTGTTGAGGCTCGTGCTAAGAGCATACGAAACTACGTGTGGTTTTTAAATGGAAATAACGTAAAACTGCATTCATTTCAATTAAATAACATGGAAACAACACACACGATGGTAGTTTACAGCCAGTGGCGGAGCCAGGTTGACGTCCGAGGGGGCGAAATATCTGAGGTTGCCCGAATTTATAACTTAGAAAGTCATGCCCGAAAACTTGCATTCGGGGCTTCGAGCGGGGTGTCTGCCCCCCTTTGGCTCTGCCACTATTAACAGTCATTTTGAATCTCTATCTCGACTTAAAAAGGCGAATTTTTAAAAAGAATATTATCTAATATTTCAACTAAGCCTTCAAATCACAATCAGGGCCATTTGTAAGCCTTTTAATGTTATTTGAAGGCTTTGCTGAAATATAACTCCATTTTAAAAATTCGACTGAAGAGTCTGTGGCTGTGAACTACGTTTGTGTGTGTTATTTCCATGTAAGAACCATGCGTAGTTTCGAATGGTGCTAAGGGAGGAGCTAATATGTCAGTGATCTGTGCAGACAATGAAAGTCATTCCCCTCTCTCCATATATTTGCAGGGTAAAACGTCAATAACCTTGTTATATCATGGCTAAGCCCCAACTCCACACAAACACTCGTTTATACACCGACATGATGAAAGGAAATTATCATGTCATAAGTTTTGACTTAACTCAGATGATCACTAATTTGTTTTCTCGACAATACATATCTATAGACCGAACAAGTGCCCCTGTACTCTATACGTTTAGGTTAATCGTTTCATAAAGTTAGAGAAGCCATTATTAACCAGCCTGAATCATTAATTACAAATCTTTAAGATGGTTTGAAAATACCACTTATTATAGAAGTGGATTGAAAAGAATTTGTCTACAGCCTGAAGGTATGACAGACATATCAACAGTCAAACTTGTACAAACGGTCACAAAAAATCCTTCCCAATGCAATTTTCATCCAATATCTCTCAACCTGTTGATGCGGACAGCTTATTAAGTCGAGGTAGAGATTCAACATGGTTGTGGCTATTTCCATGTAAGAACTATGAATATTTTCGTATGACGAAGCTGCATTACAAATTAATTTGGTACCGATAGTACGGATATGAATTTTACTGCAATTACGACTTCGACTAGGACTGCGACTACGACTTCGACTACGACTTCGATTACTACTGATGAGGCTGCCGATGATTTGTTTGTAGGCAGAACCGTCTCAGGAGAGGTTCCCGATAATTAGTATACGAAGATGACATGTTATTGAAACAGAAAGACAGACAGAAGATGTGTCTTATTATTGTAGCTGGGGAATAGACCTAACGTTCCTAATATTTCAAACTCGTTCACCACATTAATATCTTTAAGGTAGACTACCTCTTAGGATGACCAAAAAATTTTTGCCAAATTGAATCTTTGTTCATCAGTGGACTTACCTGGTGTCATATCTATACAACAGAATCGTTCTATAATTCCATATGCGATCTTCAGACAATTGACCTTTTTCGGCCTGCGTCCCTACTGAAGTTATTCTCATGTCTACACTTCGAGACAGGTTCGGAACGTTTGTTTTCTTATATGTATTCCTAAATATAACAGAAGGTTGCTGCTGTTAGTACACCAAGGTGAAATATTCTTGAATAAGATGGTAAGACAGAAGATAAAGAAACCTACAACAAGAATATTCTCCAATAGATTCCTATATAATGAAAGTTTGTCGCTACTAGTACACCAAGGTGAAGGGTGAATAAGATAGTAAGACAGAAGCTCTGTTACAGTAAGCCGAGTGAGGTGATCAATGGATTAATAATGAAATCTTGGATAAGAAAAGAAGAGAATCATTACTTTGCCTGCCAATCACTTCCTCCAGCTATGGCTTAAGTCAGTTTATCTTCATAAGCTAAAACGAACAGCGTCTTATACCTTGACATCATTCCTTTCTAGTATCACAGAGATTTGTAAATGCAACTATTGGATTGACAACCATAATGATTACAGCCTTTCTATCGATTGGCTCGGTGGTGTTGCCAACAGTTAATAGGGGCTTTTTTTTCTAAAAACAGAGTTTAAAATGGACCGTTTTTAAACATTTCTTTCTCAACACACTCTCGACAATAACCTAAGGTTAGATTATGTGTGCTGTTTCAGGCAGGCGATTATACAACAGTGGATAACCCGATAGAATATAACCCCGAGTTAGGTAATGTCTGGTGTTTTAGGAACAGTAAACCACCCAATAGAATTTAACTCATAGTAAGGCGAAGTCTAGTATTTCTATAAATAGACAAAAGTTTAACAATGATCCACAATCTAGAACATAAACCTGAGTTAGGTCATGTCTGGTGTATTTAGAAACAGACAATAGTACAACAGTGATCCACACTCTAGAACATAACCCAGAGTTAGGTAATGTCTGGTTGTCTAGAAACAGACAAAAGTACAACTGTAAACCACCCAATAGAATATAACTCAAGTTAGTTCGTGTCTCGTGAGTCTAGAAACAGAAAATAGTACAACAGTGAACCACACACTAGAATTGAATAACGGAACACAATCTATTGTACACATCATTCTGGAATATAATCCAGATTTAGTTGATTACTAGTGTGCTTAAAAAAACATATAAAATTCAAAATGGAATATTAAGTGTAAGATCACTGTGACATATCAGTAATACAAGCTTTATACCTGCACTTAATACATACAGATATTTACTGACTGATCCGAATTTTAAACTAGGGGCGCACTAATTCGAAACATCTACCTCTACTCTAGACTGTGATAGATATTTTGACTGTTGCCGGCTGGGGTATAGTCAGGAAAACTAGGCCCTGTTGTATGGGGATTATCCACACTTCCGAAGATTCGTTTATTCTAACATGATTAAATCACGATTCCGTTTACACGGTATCACGCAATATGACAGCGGTCACATGAATTCGGTTTATATCCGTGTAAACGGAATGTAAATATAAGCTCCACCCCTTTATGGACTACTTTTATGATTGAGTTTGATTGACGTGGCTACTACACAGCGTCGATGTCTTTCCTTCGAAACGTCACCAGATCCGAAATCTACACTTCACTGAATGATTACGGTATTTTCCAAATTCCCTCGAATGTGCACTCTCCAAATATCAACGAAATCATGATTTGGACTTATTTCGAACTCGTCTTTCAATAATTGAACTTTAAATGTGGCCACTCCGTCAACTTTCAAGCAGTAGACAGCAGACTATAAATAGGTGACCTACTTATCGCTGATTGGCTGTTATCTACGAGGTCTCTATTGTTAATATTAATTCATTAACCTTATGTTAAAATTTTATGTATTTTTGCGCCAATTTTGTGCCTTAATTTGTGGCTATTTTAGATAAATATTTAAACACGTATTCGAGTTGATTTAATTATAAGGAATGACCTGAACATTTTTTCAGTTTATCGATGTATAAACAGAAAAAACCTGTGTACACTGTATAAATCCGCGTAGCGTAGCGGTTTATACATTAGTGTACACAGCCTTAAAACACCCTCACCTTACCCACAAAACAGGGCCTAGTGTCTCTACACTAGCTGACAACATTCAATAAAGCTATCCAGGGCTAAAAAAAGGGCATATGTTTCGGTCTAAGAACCAACGAGATGCTTTTTCTAAGTATAGTCTATATATCTGATGAGGCGAAGTCACGTGTCACACCATAACAATTCACCCTGGGTAAGCGGCGTATGGAAATTCTTTAATACGCTGACATACTCTGAGGCTTTGGATGTGTTTTTTATGCGCGTGCACAAAATCTTGCGCGTATAACTATGTATAGCTCATACGTTTCACATACGTAGTATACGCTGAACTTATCTCGAACGCATATGTAGACATATTTGCGGTGTTTTGCACTTTGCACGAACACAGATCTTACCGAACATTGTTCGCTATCGTATAATGGCGTACGGATAGCGTTCAGGGGAAATGTTATAATAAATATCGGGCGACAATGCACCATTTCATGATATTGGTAAGTGAAAAAAACATAATATATGTTCGTCAAAACAACGCCAAATACGTCTACATACGTCATCTTACAAGGGGAATAAGTTCGACATAAGTTCTTATAGGTTAGTAATATAGCTTGAGTATGATAGCATACGTCGAAAGTTTTATGCTTGTTAATACGCTCTCCTCTTGTTACGACGTATACCAGCGTGCTTCAATTATTTTAAAGCTTATTCAACACTTACCCAAAGTGTATTCGACGCATGGCAGCAGATTCGACAATATTGTCAAACGCTGGGTATACGCCTACTTAATTGTCATTGTGTGACAGGGCCCTCAGAAAGTAAACAAGACGCCTTTTCTAGGAAATCTGAACTAAACCTGTATATAACGTGACTATTCATAACTACTTCTTATTCTACGCTGAGTCTCACATCAAACTGGTAGGTGAACGTCAACAGATTACAACTTCTTCATTAAGTATAAAATATATCACACCCACATCTCGAGTGTGTTATTTTATACACGAACTTTGTAACATGGACATCTCCAGTGTGTTTTATACCTAAATATTCTATTTTCAACCAGGTCATTCCCGGTGTGTTTTATATCTGCATATTCTATTTTCAACCAGGACATCTCTAGTGTGTTTTATATCTGGATATTCTATTTTCAACATCTCCAGTGTGTTTAATAAAAGAATAAAATGGCCACAGCTTCAATAAATAACGCACTAGAATGTTCCATATGTTTTGATAGTGTCAAATCACCAAAGATTTTACCCTGTGGACACACCTTCTGTTTGGGGTGCATAGAACGATATATCGGTAATAAAACAGAAACAGTCACTTGTCCGATCTGCAAGCAGGATGTAAAGATTCCAGAAGGTGGTGCTAAGATGTTTACTAACAACTATATAGCTACAACATCTAAACGTAAAACACAGGAAAGAGACCAATCTTCCTTAACAACAAAACCAAAATGTCCCAACCACAAACAGAAGGAGGTGGATTATTACTGTAATAATTGTAATGTAGGACTGTGTTTAAAGTGTATATTAGGACAACACAATGATCATGTAAAACTGGATATAGAAAGTGACGAAACGCGGAAAAACGCCATAGAAAAGCTGCAACATTCACAAAACTTCATCCAAAACAGAATTAGAAATTTGGAGAAATCTCGCTCTACATTATTAGAATCATTGGAAAAATTGGAAACCTTGTGTGAAGATTCCTGTGCTAAGGTGGCTGAAAGAACCGAGCAGATTGTTTCAGGTTTAAGGAAAAGTTGTGAACAGATTATTGAAGACATCAGGAAAAATTTGAAAGAAAATAGGAGTAAAGTTAAAAAAAGAGAAAAGGAAATTACAAGTGAAATAGATGTGTTAAATGATACGGAATCAAATATTCCACCTTCAAGTAAAACAACATTAAACATTTTATTAAAATCGCCTCGTTTAGTAGAAATAGAAAAACAGGATAGAAGTAGGAACGATAACAATCTGAGTTTACAATATTTACAGTGGGTTTGGTATGATTATGTTTCATTGGGCAGTAAGCAGTTAGGGTTCGTTGTTTCTAAACCATTTTACATACCAAGTTCGTATCAGTTTCAGTTTGAGGTAAGCGAATTGAAGAGAGTAAAACGGGTTTGTTACAGCAAGAACAAATGCAGATACAACAACGTTGTATGGAGTTGTGTTGCAGGTTGCAGGAGTTATGATGGTGCTATTTTTATCGATACTAAACTATTATCAGGTGACAATCCTGACCTTAAGTATTGTATTATTGATGGTCAAATCAGTTTATTGAATATTGATGATGACAGTAAAACTATAACTAAAAAATATAGTGACTTGATAGTAAAGAGAGATGTCAGTTGGGTTTGGAATCATTGGTCTTGGTGGAATCCTATCACCTGTTCTGAACTCACTGATACCAAAAATGGTTATTTAACTTCTAGCGGTCAGTTTGTGGTCCAATGTGACATCAAACAGATCGAAGAAATATCATGGAAATAAAGTCAGTGAAGCTATTAGAAACAATAGGTGGCTAGGTTTCGCCATTTTCAATGGTTGATTTGGGTCTTGAATATATGTAATTAGTCTTCAGAAGGACCAGAAATACTCGAAAAACCCATAATTCCTTCAAATTTACCTTAAACTATTCTATTTCTATACATGTATTTTCAATATATGGCGGAGTCTCAATAAAGGACGAGTCGTCATTTTAACATTCAAACACAGATAATTCTGGACACACATGGAATTGATGGCTCAAATTTCAACAGTTAACCTATTATCGATTAGATAAACCTTTTCTGAGACCAAACAAATGGCGAGTATGTCCCTTTAAAAAAATTATAATTGATTAAGTAACTAGGATGGGGAATCTGTCTCTTAAAATAATCTTTTACAGATTAACCGTTTGACTGACACCGACCTGATAATACGCCCCTTTCCACACATTTAGATGTATGAATTTGTATTTCATTGTGCTTATTATGAAAAATTATTTGAAAATTTATATTTTACTGTAAATTTGTATTTCATGGCGAATAATTGTAGATTTATATTTCACTGTCTTATTGTTTTTTATCAATTTGTGTTTCATTGTCAATATTTGTAAGTTTATATTCGTAAACTTGTTTTTCATTTTAAATACTTGAAAATTAATATTTGTAAATATTTTAAGTTTTTTAGTTTTTAGTTAAGTTTTCGAGAAAAAAGCCTCAGATTTGCATTTTTTGATGTTGCGTTTCGTATTTTTTCTGTGAGTGACTCGACTAAGTGAGTGTAGCCTGCATCTTAATCCCATTCTCACCTGTCTCAGTAATCTTTAAGGGATGTAAAGAGATTTTCTAAATTCTTTATGTATATCGAAGACAATGATAGCATCAATTCCAATTATTAGTTTTACTAATCGCAAAATTTGCTTTATCACTTAAGGCCCTTCGCGATTAGTGACGTCATCAAAGACTTAGTTTAGCAATAACCACAGACGACTGAAATGTCTGATTGAAAATTGAAATGGTGCAAATGACACTATCGGTGAACCCGATACACATAATTTTTTTTAAAAATCTGTTTACAATCCCTTTAATTTTTCCGTATTGGTTTTCGATTTTAATCTTTTAAGTTTCTTCATTCTTTACAGATCGTGATTTATATCACCACCTCTTTACATGATATCAACCCATTTATTCTTGTAATCTAATGAAAGGTTCATGTCCTACTGATCTGTAATCGGGTGCAGAAGGGTCGAGGATAAAACTCCATTTAATTTTACTTCATGGTTGTTCTGTAACTTAAACACCCCCATTTGATTGGACGCCCCATTAGTTAAACACCCTACTAGTTGGACGCCCCATTAATTAAATACCTTACTAGTTTGACGCCCCATTAGTTAAACACCCTACTAGTTGGATGCCCCATTAGTTAAAAACCTTACTAGTTGGACGCCCCATTAGTTAAACATCCTACTAGTTGGACGCCCCATTATTTAAACACCCTACTAGTTGGACGCCCCATTAGTTAAACATCCTACTAGTTGGACGCCCCATTAGTTAAACAGCCTACTACTTGGAAGCCCCATTAGTTAAACATCCTACTAGTTTGACGCCCCATGATTTAAACACCCTTCTAGTTGGACGCCCAATTAGTTAAAAACCTTACTAGTTGGACGCCCCATTAGTTAAACATCCTACTAGTTGGACGCCCCATTATTTAAACACCCTACAAGTTGGACACCCCAGTAGTTAAACATCCTATGAGTTGGACACCCCAGTAGTTAAACACCCTACTAGTTGGACACCCCATTAGTTAAACACCCTACTAGTTGGACGCTCCATTAGTTAAACACCCTACTAGTTGGACGCCCCATTAGTTAAATACCCTACTTGTTGGACGCCCCATTACTTAAACACCCTAATAGTTGGGTGTTCCTTTAGTTAAACAGCCTACTAGTTGGACGCCCCATTAGTTAAACACCCCACTAGTTGGACGCCCCATTAGTTAAACACCCTACAAGTTGGACACCCCAGTAGTTAAACATCCTACTAGTTGGACGCCCCATTAGTTAAACACCCCACTAGTTGGACGCCCCATTAGTTAAACACCCTACTAGTTGGACGCCCCATTAGTTAAACTCCCTACTAGTTGGACACCCCATTAGTTAAACATCCCACTAGTTGGACGCCCCATTAGTTAAACAATCACTTGTTGGACGCCCCATTAGTTAAACACCCTACTTGTTGGACGCCCTATTAGTTAAACACCCTAATTGTTGGATGTTCCTTTAGTTAAACAGTCTACTAGTTGGACGCCTCATTAGTTAAACTAAACACCCTACAACTTTGGACGCCCCTTTAGTGGGACATTCAAATTGTGAGACACATTTATTTATACACTTGAAATGGATCTGTCTCAATCAGATTAAAGTACTGAGTAGGGAAAGGGGAGTGTTTACGGAGTTTATATGTTTACTCTATCGTTCTGTAAGTACGAAAAACCTTGAATCAATTTCAATATATTCATAACATAATATACACAAGTGAATATTTATGTAAAAGCTTGTTACCTAATACTATGATATAGATAACTATTGTTTATACAATCTTCGCGTGTTTAGAGATAAAGCATGTTTTTCATTTAACCCTTCAGCAAAAGAAAATTGAAAATTCTCTTCAAAAATAATCCCGAGAGAATATATGTTGGCACTCTGAAATTGTTACAAAACGTTGAACAAATGAAATCCATTAGTCGGAGCTTATTAGTAATCTTTGAAGAGGAAAATTAGATTAGAGAGCACAGTGCTCAGAATAACAACATCTTAGTATGAAAGTTGCAGCGGAATCTGGGTGATTTTCATAACAATTCATACATCAGACTTTAAAGGAATACCACCTCTTAGAATGGACATATAAAGTCTCAAATTGGTCAATTAGTGTATATATTCATCAGTTGGACTTCCCAGGTGCCCGGACTAAAGAATAGAATCTCTATTTAAAACACTTCTAAGCATGTTTCAAAATTACTTAGTTTAATGGATTATTACTTAGTGGTATGGGTTTATCCACAATAATTGCTATGTTATGATAAGAAAAAATGTTGCCAACAACCGCATCCCCATGCGGAAGCATTTTATGATGAAAAGTGGCATCAAGTGATCAGAAGAGTAAGTATACCCTGCCTGAAACCACACCAGTCATTGCTGGTACTAAGTCTCATTTTGGCCACGTTTAGAAATTTCATTTTTTGTGGTCATCCAAAGAGAAAGTATGCCTTTAAGTCATCTTTACAATGTCAAGCTATTATGAGCTTCTACTTCTAACTTGACTGCAATTACCACTATTCTTGCATCAAGGAAGTTTGTATAAGCATTAAAGTTAGTGAATTGTGCCCTCGAATATAGCCAGTCTGTAAACATTAAATATATAGTGTTTACAATTTTCTGTCGAGGGCTCTGACCTCTCTAATAAGCTGTATTCGCTGGCGTGCAATGCAATGAAATTGCTGCGTACCGTGATGTAAGATTAGTGGTTATTGCAGTTAAGGTATAAGACGAAGTTTATAATACATTGGCATTGTGAAGTTGACTTTAGGACTGAGAGACATGTCTGAGTACCGAAAATCTCCCATTGTGTCGAGTAAATGACACGATAGCAGTAAGCAACCATTTTTGATTTTTGTACAAAGAAGCGTTAAAGTGCACAAATGACTTGTTTTATTAGTGTTTTGATGTATTCCAATACTACTGAAAACATTTACCATTATTTGAATAGCATGCCATGTCATAAAACTTGGAAAAGACTAGCAAGATAAGAAGTGAAACACCATTTCTTTGTCATACTTATACAAAAATACAAGCTTTAGTAACTTCCTATGTAACATTTCGTGTTAAAGCTATCAAAGGATGACCTTTCAGACATTCCAGACAATAGCGTCATTTTCTTATTCATACAAACATCCGTTTTACATCCGTTTTCCCATTTATACCGGTGTAATGCTTCAGGGATTTAGTCGGCTTCAGGTAAAGAGGCATTCCGTTTTTTTTTTTCGTTAAGTTTCTAACGATGGTGAGCTGTGGATCACCATTAGTTTTAGTAGTAGGGAGGGTTTTCCCATATGTACAGGCATAAAATGAAACAAATACTTTATTAAGAAAATGGGATCCCCGTTTCGGAGACTAAGGTAAATGGCGAACTGGTCCCTTTAAATGATGACGACGGGCATTTTTTTTTTCATTATTAATTTATTTTCATGCGCAGATATCAGAATTGGCGTCAAGGTGATCAAAGAAACTCAATTATATTTTTGTTTCTAAAATAATTTAATGAAATTAGATTCTATGATCAAAGTGCGACAGAGAATTATTTGTAATTGTTTTGATGGCATAGAATATTGGACTGTTAACAAGCTCTGTGTTTTTTATATAAAATGTCACGTTATGGGTTTTATTTTTGTCGACCTGAGGAGTCCTTTTGCTATATTTAGGGACAGATGCGACATTTTTTTTATCAATCATACTTTAGTATCAGAAACAAATTTTTTTCAGCTAAGCCAATCAATAATATGTTCACAGCTCACAATTGGGCCTTCAAAACCATGTGTGTCCAGAATTGTCGCATGTAAAAGTTAAAAAGACGAGTCGTCTTTTCTTAAGACACTGCCATATTTATAAATAGGAAAAGAAATGGCTAGTTTGAGATATTTTTGAAGGAATTTAGCGTATTTTTGTACATTTCTAGTACTTCTGAAGAATATTTACACACCTGTCCCTTTTATGCTATAAAGTTTGATGTTGCTTAAGGATTAAAAATCACTAAGAGTGATGAGGGTTTCTGAGAGGTTCTTTCTGATGCCATCGACTTTACATGACTTGAAAAAGAGAAAATTACAAAAATCATAAAAATGGTCCTAAAATGTCAAATCTTAGAGTGTCCACAGATCTTTTTAACATCGCAGTTCCAATACATTAACTTATTCCGAGAGTTTACTAAAATAAAAACATGCAATTCAGCATGCAGGTCATTCACCAGGAGGAAAGAAGCAATTCAATTTGCAGTAAGTCACCCTGAATAGTGCTTTCTCTGCGGTCCGCGTTACATGATAATTATAAAGGTTAAAGTATTTGATATGCAATATAGAGCTTAGCGAATCGTTTGAATATGCACTTTGGAACTTGTTATGATATCATTTGAAATAAACGATGATTTTACCACAGACTTGGGTCTATTTCCTTTCATGTTAGCTTAGGATTAAATGTTAGAACATATGTTTTGATCTAATGGTTTTAGTCGGGCGCGTTCAACACCATAGCATAGACTTCGTACGACTAACCAATAGGTCGATTGGTCACGACAATCATATCCTGCTATTATAAACACTTGATTAGTATTAGGTTTTCAGTCCAAATCGCAGAAACCGATTCAAATCCAACAACATTGAATATATATGGCTACATAGATAAATATAAATTACATTGATGAGAAATAATACAAGAAATACGAATCTAAATGCTTTGAAAAAATACTATTGTACCCACCTAACATTTTCAAAACTGCTTTTCTCGCTCGAGCAGCCGCAGTTTTTCCCACCAATGGATTGTTCACATTGGAGGTTATTTTTTCTTTCTGATGTAATTTCATCCCGATTAGAATATACATCACGGTTATCACAGTCATTGGTATCACAAAAAACACAAAGGTGGAAATCTGAAACATGTACGTCATCTTCTGTACCCATTCATAGGGTATGTTACACAGTAACGAATCACGGATGGGTTGCCCATTACGAGGGTCAGTCACAAAATGATATATCCGAGTGTGTATAGGGTAAGGAAGCGCACACAATCCGGATACTATCCATATAAACACTATCACTTTCACGGCACGTGATAACACCGACACTTTCTGTCCTCTCATTGGGTGAACTATAGCTACGTAGCGTTCACACGTAAAGGCTGTAATCGTTAAGATCGAGGCGTATGCGGTTAGTTCCATTAGGAAAGATTTGAAAATACAGAACGGTTCTCCGAATATCCAAGGATAGGCTTCCCATATTGTGTATAATTCTGGTGGCAAGGCTGAAAAATAGAGAATGATATAAAATATAATGACATTTTAATAAATTAAATAAAACCTACTTTTCTACACCTGTTTTATCTAATAAGAACCATCAAAAATTGTGCAATGGGTTAAATTCTAACAGGACAGTATCATAAACCTACTCCTGTTCGATTTCCAACTGTCGAGGGATCTACACAGCCTGTAAAGTAAATTGTAATTAGGCCAGACAACAAAATGCGCGAGTATCGTCTAGTCTAGAAGTATAAAACGACTTATTGATGGGAAATGCAAATTCCGCTTAAGTAATTCAAATTTCTCTTTCTTGACGTATTCACGCATTATCCAGATTAGGTGGAGAGCATAATACATTGGCCCACTCTGGCCACCATCTTGATTTTGAAAATTCATATAAATGATTTTGGAAAAATATTCTTTGAACTTGCATGAAATGCAGGGTTTAAGAATAAAATAATATATACATATAAATATACTTTCGAATTTTCTTTCTTTGGGGAACAAGCCCTTACCCCCTTAAATGGATTTGAAAATAATTTGCCGGTGGTCCCCACAACTCCAAAGTTCTGCCGCCGCCACGGCTTTTTCTATAGGACTATATACCTTTTTGTACTGGTACGAAATGGCAGAGAACATGGAATTGAACACGATATAATATACAGTTTCAAATCGTGTCACTTTTCTTTGAAAGATAATTTGATTTGATTTCAGTCTTCAATTGGAAACAATCAGTAATTTCAATAGGAAAATATGAGATATTTTATTTAATTTGTCTGGAGACGGATTCTATTCTGATAATTTTATCATAATACAGAAAATAATGAGACGATTTGTTATACTGTATACACTGTAAAAATTCACCGTAATTCATCAATCTACAAAAATCCAAAGACGTTTTGATACAAATTACACTTTTAAAGGGACAGATTAACCATTTTCGGGGGATGATTTTCGGTCTTGAATATGTCTTCAGAAGTACTGGAAATGTACGGCAATCTATTAATTCCATCAGAAATACCTCAAACTAGTAATTTTACTTTCTATGTATGTTAGATAACCCTATTACTGATTAGATTATCAAAGACTTTAGTATGATTGATCAAAAACAATGGCGAACCTGTCTCTTTTAAAATCATTTAAATTCATAATTATTCAGAAACTAACAGACAATTGTCTGAAATGTCTTGAAATGACAGAGGTCAAGTACAGCTCGATTGCTCAAACAGATGCAGCAAAATAGAACGCAGTTCAGTTCATTTCATTATTATTTTATTTCTGAAGCCAGGGAGGAATTATGTTTATCAAATAAACGGTCTAAAATAGACAAGATTTTACAGATTGTTTGTATAAGGTACGATACAGAAAAGTGTGGCAGTTACTAGTTGCCACTTTTCCTCTGTTCAAATATATACCAGATATTTACAGTGTGTTAAAAAACAACACACTGTTTTGTTTTCAGAAATAGCAGTTGACTGAAAATCAAATTATGCCAGCGTTTCATTGGTTTTAAATTTCATTTTAGATTTTGTGATAAAACTACAGACAAAGAAAGTTCATTAAAAACTGTTTACTTCTCATCCTTACAAAACAAGTCATTAAAAGTTCATTCGGAGGAAAGCACACCATCTAAAAATAATATCATGGAGAATGTTTCTATTTTTGTAAGGATAATCGAAAGTTATATTCCTTTCTTAGAAGTAAAAGTATTATAAAAAATCTAAAGACAGACGTGGGGTGTTAGTTTAGCTTAATATCCTGACATTCCACTGTAGAAGACTCAGAAATGGTGTGCCAGTTTCTTTTTGTGGTCCTGAGTGGTGGATAGGATTAAGAGACTTGCAGTCATGTCCAATTGAATATTTGTATTAGTAGGTCGCCCTTTCTCACACGTAATGGGTTAGACCGAACATCTGCCTCTATTCCAGCTTCTGTTAGCTATTTTGAAAGATATCGGCTGGTGTAGAGACAGAACAACTAGGCCCTTTGTTGTAGTGATTTCCGCAAAACATTGAATTTTAATCAATGATTATAGATTATATGACCATGTTTGGAGAGGCATGTATATTTTTGCACATGTACAAATTTTTGCCGTATAGACACAACCTATTTTAAATACAGTTAGCATGTATCCCAGCTTCGTATTATCAACACGTTATCGTTTTTTTTAAACCGGCCAATCAACACTCTCGTACATAATCATTTTGATGATTAGTTTTGTAAATATGAAAACTCTTGAACAACATGCTTACCACTCCTCTTGTATCCAAAGACCTGTTTTGCTTGGATTAAATTTACCGTCTCATATGAAGCTGTTTCATAATGGAACAACATCTATTTATTGAGAAAGGGCGTGGTTTTAAACAACGATGATTACTCCGATGATTACTCAAGAGTGTACATTTACATATATGCAAATTCATCGTATAAAAAAGGCTTTAAAATTCACCGCGTCATACGACGTTATTTCATAACGTGAAAAACGGTCCAATGTAGTGTTAAAAAGGGCGTGGTTGAAACAACGATGGTTACTCCTCTGATTGCTCAAGTATGTAAATTTCCATTTATGCAAATTCATCGTGTAAACAAGGCTTTAGACTCTAAAGCTTTTAAAATCTACATTAGGACCTCAGTCTTATAAAAATCTGTCACAGCTGGGTAGCACAAAATAAAGTAGTCCTCATTTACTCGCGGAAATTTTTAACCAATTTTCATGCTGGTTTCTATTCTATGGTCGACTATTATATTCTGGTGGCAGGCGAATCGTGAGGAAGGAGCGGAAATTCTCAAGATTCCTACCGAGTTGAGAGAAATCTTTGATAGAATCATGGCGTGAAATTCCACAAAATGACTGCACATTTCCTGTCCGGAACTTTGTTAAAGTTTATATTTTAAAGGTATACACTCTCGTTATAAGCCAGTTAGGAATAAACGTGCGCATGCGCAAAGCCTCGATATAAGCAACGTTGACTTAACATGTCAGTCTATGGCCAGCGATGGATTAAGGTTATAATATAATGATTTGATAATATGTAGTAAACCCTTGGAATGAGATCCTTTTCCATAGACTGTCATGTTGTTTATAACGTTGTTTATACCGAGGCGGGAGTAGGGAATTATCGTGTTGCGCGTGCATACATATAGTTGGCATGGCCAACCAATTTGATTATTGTTAAAAAATGAACGCCAATTGCCCAAAGTACTTTGATTTTTTATTTATATGCCAGAGAAAAAAGTATGTTAAATGATTCCATAGGAGACATGGTTTACTACGCAAATTGCCAACATTTTTATACCCGAATTCCATCATTAACTATACATGAACTTTGATTGTTGATTTACATGAAAAAAAATAAAAACACTGAATACTAAATTAACACTGGTCTCTTCAACGAACTTTCATCAAATCTCAATCTATGGCGGTATTATTTCGTGTGTCAAAAGGAGAAAAAAAAAGCTCTACGGATTTAAAATTGAGTACTTCCGATTACGCCGGAAGTAATCAATTATTTGAGATCAAAGCTGTCATTTGGAATTACTGAACTCAGTTTGTTTCTTGCAGATTTGCTTTTTTTCAAACATTAATGACATTTTAAACTTAGTTGGAGCCTTCTATATCCATTTTAATCACTCACTCCGTGTTCATTTATACGTGAGTTACATCACACGTAGCTTTTAAGCACTTGAAGGAATAATAAAGATGTTTTCTAAAAATTGTATATTATCGGGGACACTGGTAGAATCGAGATGCACCGTTCAAATTTTAAATCATAAGGGATTATTAGGTTGTGGCCGTATAGAACCCCAAATCTAAAGCCTGTTTTAAGGGAGCTATTTACAGTCATAAAGAAATAGACACAAATCTATCTTAACCAAAATTTTAGAGTAGACTTTTCAAATGCAACTGTTGCCCGTCTTCAATAGCTCAACCAGGAGCAGATAATAGGACGCAAAACTCCATTCCATTGTAATTATAAAACCATTATTTATTTAGCAGGTTAATACTAGTCTCAGAACAGATCGTCGATTTCGAAAGTTAGCAATCTGTTCTCGATACGCTGATATTAAAGTTTTATCTTTTGTGGTAAAACGAGAAAGTTGATTACAGTTTCTAAGTTAGGAAAATGATCTCCAGAGTTTCCGGTTAAAAGCAATTTAAACTTAAGTTTATCGGTAGAAATTAACGGATTCTGTTTGCTTTCTGAAGAAATTCGTTCTGTAACATTAACAAATAAAGTGATAACATCCGATAATTTTGAACTCTGGCACATTTAAAGATGGTTATGTATTAAAACCTTTGTTACTTGTCGACAATCTGATTAAAATGCTAATCTTGTTGTTTCATTGTGTTTTTCCAGGCATTGGTATTTCTATGTTATATTAGGTGATGGGAACAAGTACATAGGCGTTTCTAGAAAAAAAATTAGTTGAAGGGGACGAGCACGGGCCACAACATTTTCTAGGAGGACACAGGCTATGCTCTCACTATCAAATTAAAAATTTTGAAAATGGGGACGGGAGGGAGGGGGGGGGGGGGGGAAGTCGGACCAGGTTCTTTCTGAGGTGCATCAAATTGCTGTGTCAAGGATGAAATTTTGGAAACAAAAGAAAGGGAAACGTCGTCCCCTGATAAATATTTCCAGATTACCTCCACCCCGTCCCATCAGTCGTCACTGTTAGAAGGAAACAACGACCCTATAGCTAATCTGGGTTATTCCCACTATCACCCATTAAAATAATGAAGGTGAAGATGGTTGTGTATAAATCAATTACTAGAAAACCTCTCAGGAAAAAAAACAAAGGTCATGCAAGCTTTTTACTGTAGTAATTAGGTTTTAATGGTTAAAACTGGAGTAATGCTTTTTATGGTTGTTAGTGAAGTATATTATAAAACACAAGTATTTCGACTCCATTTAAGTGTTTTGTTTACCCACCAAGACTTGTTCATTACCGGCTTCTTCAAGTTTATGCTTTTAGAATGAAACAAAAAAACGAAGAATAAAAACAAGATTGCATAGTTTTATTTCATTCCTTAGCGTCGATATAGCCAATGAAAAGACAAAGAATTAAAACAAGACATATTGTATTTGCATTATTTTTTCTATTCAATCGTTAAATATTTAATATTTAAACCCACTCCGTTCCGGTAATATAAGTTTACCATTATGTTAAAACTGTAAGATTTGAACGACATATAGAAGCGAGGAGCACATATAACAAAAACACAAGACAATATTATGGAATATAACACACTTCTTTAATAATTATGTGCCCAACCTTATTAAAGAAGATGTGTTATATTCCATAATATTGTCTTGTGTTTTTGTTATATGTTAAAACTGATTGATTAAACGATTTTCGAAGCTTAGCCACTTGGTTTCTTCTTACTTGTCAGGGGTGTAGGTCGGAGCTGAGATGGAAAGAAGCGTCTAGTCGTTCATATGGTACAACAAATGCAATCCTCGTGTGCTACAGATTGTGTACGTTAAAGATTCCCCAACAGCTCTCCTTAAAAATGTCCCTCAGTAGACAATGCAGGGCGTTGCCGGTTTTCATTAGCCCAATTAGGTGCAGAAGAGTAGTACGTTAAACTTCATTCATTTTACTCCTTTTCCAAGATCACTCATATGAGGAAGTTATCAATCATAAATATGACAATTTTATATAAAAGCTTTGATCCAAAATAATAGTATTATCGATATCTGCGAAGAGTTATATTCCGGTTGAGACAATTTCGCTCAGTCCAGTTTGACGCAAAAACAAACGTAACACGCCCCTCTTTCCAAACAAATAAAGCAATGCCATCAACCCTTTTATCACCCTATAAAATCTGTACCCTTTGCGTGTTAATATACATTAGCAATGCTTGCCTCCGTCTGTGAATCTAGTTAGGTAAGATTTAAATCAAAGTTTACTGCCTGTTACAAATCCAATTAAGAGATTGTCTTTGGTTACAATTAACATCTTCAGCCTGTTTTAATGTCGGCATTGTCTGATTCGCTTTACACTTACAATTGATGCAATCAATGACCCGACGGGCAGCGCGTCAGAGATATCTAGGTGACTTTAAGATTAACCAGGCTAATTCAATTGAATTACGAAGACTCGCACAAACTCGTCTACATTTTCATCTTGGAAAATCATTCTTCAAACATTGACTTGTCTTGTCAAACAAATTTGTTTGATTGGTTGTATTGCAAATTGCCTTGAACACGATTTAAAGAAGAAATTTGTCAGATCAGATTTATGGTGAATGAAGTACCTCCAGAAGAGCAACTTGTCTTTCACAAGAACGTAGCATGTTTCCAAACTGAAGCGCTGGGGTATTTCTCGCAAGTCATGGTTGTAGAAAACGATTCTTGTTTTCTGATGTCGACATATTTTATTCAGTACCTATGATATCCTGGTCTGTTTTAAAAGTTCGTATAGAGGTTATACAGAGTTCCTATATCAAATGTCTAGTCCTCAGAGAATGGTCTCAGACACGGTGGCTGTTTTCTGTTCTCAGAATGTTGCCATCTCTTTTACAAACCATGTGATCTGTACTGGTACCGCAATCGTTTGTAATTTGGTTTTTTCTGAACTGTAAATGAAGCTCTCAAAAATCAATCTTATTTGAAATCTCAACACCCCTGCAATTTGTATTTACAAACCCTATCATCCGTTCTGTTTTGAGCAATATAATATATATTCATATTTTTTTATGACATCTACTTAAAATGCCGAAATGCGAATATCCTCTCAAAATTATTTTCCAGTGCCAGACATGCATTATCTATGAATTCAGCCGTTTTACAGCCTCTTTATCTGTGAAATATTCAAACCAGTTATTGTATATTTTTATATCACCTCATAAAGTAATTCTTTAACTGCCAAAACTTTTAGTCGTTTTTCGCTCCTTAACCTTTGGCGAAACCATGACGATAAACTACAACTTTATGGCTCATGGACGCTCAAAGCTACCGAAGCTGTTCAAGACACAATGGTCTGATGTAGCCAAATCTTTATATGAAATCTCAATACTAAGTCAAGCTCTTAAAATATTCAAGATGAATGATCAAAGCTACAGAGAACAGTTCAAGACACAATGACTGACTTCTGTTATCAGACTGTAGTCAAATCTTTATGTATGATATATCAATAACCCTGTGTTTTTTAATTGCAATTCTATTATCTGTTCAGGTCAGTGCGACAGTATTTATCGGAATATTTTGTTAACCCAACTTAAAATGTCAAATAGTCAATGTTGGTTCCATTTTTATTGTCCATTCCGACATTTTACAGCCGCTTTATTGCACAGATATTCAAACCTGTTTTTATTGCTTGTGTTTCTTAATGTCCAAAATTTAAAAAAAAAACGAGTAGAAAAATGTAACTTTATGGCTACATGGATGATCAAAGCTACAGAGACCAGTTCAAGACACAATGGCTGGTTTCTGTTATCAGACTACAGAGACAAATCTTTATGTATGATATATCAATAACCCCGTGTTTTTTAATTGTAATCCTATTATCTGTTCAGGTCATTATGGCATTATTTATCGACATATCTTGTTATGACACTACTAACTGAAAATAACAAAAAGTCAATATTGCTTCAATTTTTTCATTGTCCATCGCCAGACAGGCATTTTCTATAAATTCCGACATTTCACAGCCGCTTTATTGCATAGATATTCAAACCTGTTATTGTTATTATTGCTTGTGTATTTATATCACCTCATAAAGTCAAAGCTCTTAGTTCATTTGAGAAATGGAGTATTGCGCAATATACATGCTGTAGGGATCTCTACTCCTTACATCCGTGATTCTTATCAACATCAATATTTTGATATAGTGTTCTTCTACAAATACAGATAAAATGCAGTAACTGAATCCAGTCCACACCAACAAAGTCCCAAGGCCGGCAGCTACAATCCAATGAGATTTTAAAGCACTATAGCCCTTGTATAGTTGAAATGTCAGACGATGTTTATCAAGTGATTATTAGTATCTCAATGACTCGAGATCTTAAATACTGTTATCATTTCTACAACACGACCTACTGCCGCCAGCATCAGTATCATTACTCTATACCTAAAGTCACCAGTTGATACAAGGGTAGTCTAAATACAGATTAAGACATCTAGTGTCTGATACTTCCTGAAACAACCCACATAGATAAAGGAAACGAAATATTCAAGAGCATGTTTCAGGTAAACGCTGATGGCAGTGCTATATCACTGTATCACGGTGAAGTTAGAAGTTGATACAAATGTAATTAAAATACAGATAGAGTAATAGTAATAGTGTCAACCCAGTGGCGGAGCCAGGTTTACGTCCAAGGGGGTTGTGAGAATTTTGCCCGAAAAACTTGCGTCGGGACTGCGAGGCCGCCATCTCAGCCATCTCAGCTCCAAAAATACAGTTATCTGATTGGATAATAAACCTAACTTTGAAATCTATGTTAGTAGTTTACTAAAATTGTCTAAGAGAATAAATCCCCAAGATTATTCGATTTTCGAGCTTTCTTCCACTCTTAGATTGGGTTTCGGTTAGTGAACCGTTCGAATGGCGTTCTGAATAAGAGTGCATCTCGATATCCTCTTAAGTCTATTATTATTATAAAAGTACTGGCTTATAATAATATAAGAGTCATGAATGGTAATTATCATTATGTGGAATACAACTAAAACTAGAGCCTGAAGCATTATCAACAATTTTACCAGGAAAATATCTCAAATAAATATCAAAATACACTTGACATTTTACCAAATTTCATTAATTACACTGGCTAAAAGCTCTTCAGTCTGATTGATATAACATTTCAACCATCCAACCAAACGAACAACCAATCAAAAACAGCAAAACCGGTCGATGGCACGATTGGTCAATCCATCAACCAACCGACTAAACAACCAACCCAATGAACAACCAACCAATAGACCGACCAACCGACTTCCTAACAAATCATGCAAATGAAGGCCCCGATATACATACAGAGGTCTGATATTAAAACAATCCTTTAGACAAAAATCCCCATGTCAAATATCTCATTTGCACACTGAATCTTATAGATTATTTTTGCTTCCAGTCGTTTCTATCATTTGTTGTTTCGTTTTGTTTGTTTGGTTATTTTTGTGTTTGTTTTGTTGTTGTTTCCATTAGGCCGATTTCACATAGAAGTATACTTTTCGGGTATACCTAAAATCGAACAAGGTAATTTCATAATACCTGGTCACATAAGACACTAACGAGAAAACGAAGTATACCTGCGTATAGTAGAGTATAGTGTAGTATAGTGAGAATCGTGCTTGTTCGATTTTCAAGTAGTGTATGCAGCGAATGTGCGAATGTGGCAACTGCAATTTGTAAGTACAAGCGTTTGATCGGCATAGAAAGAAAGAACCGAGTAGGTCGCACGTGCTGTATTATGTGATTCGAGCGAATACCGAGTAGTGTATACCGAATACCGAATAGTGTATACCGAATACCGAGTAGTGTATACCGAATACCGTATACTTCTATGTGCACTTAGCCTTAGGGAATCAAACACGTGCGTTGCAGTTAGTTTTTATGACTAAAGCTGTCCAACATCTACCACAAATAGATGTACAACTTAATACGAATTAGTAACAGGTATAAATAATACATTTTTGTTTTAATAATTTTAATCTCGCAGACGGTTTGATTATAATCTTATAAACCAGATAGATTAAAATAGATATTACAATAGTGTTCTCTGCTTGAAACAAATTTACATTTAACAGGTGCTCGTCTAATATTATTTTATTATATTCATTGTTTTGAGAGACTCTTTAATAAATTTCAAATACTTATACAGATATTTATCTTTTGTCTAGAAATGGACTTCACAGGTGTCACATTTTGATAAACTGTAATTAAGAATTTTAATTAATATCAATCGTAGCAACGTATCGTCCATCTACCAGATTATTACACACTGGCAGTGAACTACCATTAAAGGGACAGATGTGCCTATATAAATTGGTTGATTTTACTCTTGAAATAGTCTTCAGAAATACTATAGAAATGTACGATAATCACATAATTCCTTTAAAAATACTTCGAACTACGAATTTTACTCACTATTTTACTCACTTACGAAAGTTTGGTCTAATTTTAATTGGACTGTATCATCAATATCTTCGAAGTTTATATTTGGCTTTGTTTAATAACACGTGACAATACTGATATAGTACCAGTAAAAATGGCTACCATTAAATACCGTGCGTGGCCGTTTGAATGTTTTGGTGGATTGCCTGATAGCGACCACGTCTCAATATAGACTGTTTATCAACCACAAAAAGATGTGAAGATGCTAAATGTAGTGCAAGTCATATAGGAGTTTCAACCCACCGCCCCCATCTCACCTTAGAGTAGAGTCACTGACAATACAACATTCAATTCCATTTCATCATAAACAAAGACGAAATGATTGGAATAGCCTTGGCACGTAAATAATGTAATACAATTTAATGAAATACATCGCTTTTTGTCTGCATGTGACACGACCCGTAGAAAATAGCACCCCGATCTGAATTTTAATCAGATTGATATCGCTGTGGTAAATTAGAGATTACTTCAAGAAGATAATATTCGACAGTAACATACTGACATAGGTTCAAGTTGACATCTTAGAGGTAAACTACCTCTTTGGATAACCAAACAATTGAAATATTTAAACTTTGCCAAATGAGTCTTTGTTCATCAGTGGACTTACCTGTCCAGAATCCCCCTATAATCCAATACATCCATAAAACTAAGAAATCATCCATTAAACTAAGAAATCATCCATTAAACTAAGTAATCATCCATTAAACTAAGAAATCATCCATTAAACTAAGTAAATTTTAAAACACGCTTACAAACCTTTTTCAAAATTACTTAGTTGGATACTTAATGGATATATCGTCTTATGTAGAGATTCTATTCTTTAGTCCTGGCACCTGGTAAGTCCAACTGATGAATATATACTCTTGATGACCATGTTTGAGACTTTTATGGTCATTCTAAGAGGAAGAACTCCTGCGACTGAGGTTTATTTCGTAACGTTAAGTAGTTACATTATTTCATTTTTAAATTCCAGCAGCATATTTCTGTCCCTATAGCATATCAAAAGATGCTATTAAGTCCATTTCATTAAATAAAAGAGTATTTATAGCCCAGTCACACCGGACCGCGACCATTTGTGATCTTACGGTAATCAAAGGTGTACATGGACGCCGGAGAACGTGAAGAAAACGTCTAGAAAATGTCTCGATTCCATGGCGATCTCAACGGTGATTATTGGCGACAATAGAACCCACTGTACGATAGCTGATGCTTCCTACACTCTAATTCCACGCTTATGACGACGTAAAACTCCTTTCATTTAATTTCATTTCTGAGTTAATTTTCCATCACCGTAACAGCTCAGTAAGGACCCCTTTCCGGCGTGAGGGTCTTTTAGTAGCAGTAAGGAAATCACTTCTTTATACCAAAGGAATGTGAGCGAATATTTCTGTCAGTGTTGACGTAACAGGTATCACGTATGTAAACATTTTAATAAGTTTGGCTACACTGTAAAACCTACTGCGGGGTTGTGACGTCACCAAACCAATAATTCGACGGTAGTGTAAACACTTCCTTAGCCCAGGAATGTGGGCGATGATGAAATATTTCATATTTGTCAGTGTTGACGTAACAGGTATGAAGTATGTAAACATTTTAATAAGCTCCTCTATAAAAACGAAACCATTCTTAACCCAGGCAGACTGTATGGTGCCAAAATATTACATTAATTAGGCTACGATGGCTCTTATTTCATAATACTGTTGGTGTACTTGTACTCCAATATACCTGTTTTGTATTTTGTAAACAGGTTTTCGAAAAAAAGTTTATGTGTATCGGGGATATTGATATAATAGATTTTCACTCAGACGCCTGTGGTTCTTGCCATTCCACTAAACCTAAGCGTTTTTTGGTGTCAATATCACAAGAGCTACTAATAATTTTATTTAAAGCTTTCTTTGAGTGGAATTGCAGGAACCACAGACGTTTGACTGCACACTTAAAAGATTTTAATTGATCTTATCAAAGTCCAAAATACAAAAATGTTCAGAAAACCTCTTTAGAATCCTTTTAATGGTAGTTATCTTATTTCAGAGCACAAAATAAGTACTTATATAAGTTCTGATATTATCCATATTAGTAAGGGTTCATAATACAGTTTTCAGCCTTTTTATGTGCTTCAAGAGATTCATCGAAAGCTTTAGCACCATTCCGACTTTCCGTCGCCTGATATTTCAGAAGATTTAAACCGGCTATGACGTCACCAGCTGAAAATTCATATTGTGATGAAGACGTTTAAATCTGTTCATGTTTTTCAATAATAACAGAAATCAAAATGGTGAAAATTGAAGCGATGACAGTTTACGATTGATATGCTAGAAAATCTGTCTTGAAAATATCATTAAACTGTCGCATACAATTAATGTATATGGTAACATATACATGTATGTTCAAATCTATTAACTGTAAATGTTATTTATCACGAATTTGAATTTCCATCTGTTTTTGAGTTTAAAAGTAACGATTTTGTACTATGTAAAAGTTCAAAAATAAATCCCCATTCAGAGATGGATACAGCGTCCTTTAAATCACTGTACACTAACAACAGGTACGTGCTAAATCTCACAGTCTAAATTCTGTGCGAAGCTTTAGATGGCATTGCGAACCAGTTAATGTTTGAATCCGTTTAGATAAGTACAGATATCTTTCCTCGATTTGTCAATTTGTCATCCACCAACCTAATCTTTACAGTGGTCAAGGTATTGCATGCTTCGTCTTATACCTTGACTGCACTAGCCACCTTTCTTGTATCATGGAATACAGCTATTTAATTGGATTGTACGTTAGGGAATACAGCCAATCACAGCCATAGACAGAAAGACAAACTGTAAAGATCGTGGATTATCGTTTGGCTGTATTCGCTTACGCCCAATCCAACCATTTGCTGCAATACAAAGCAAGTTTTTCGGGAAAAAATCTCATAACTAGGTTAGAGATTCGGCAATCTCAGATATCCCCTCAGATCTCAGATATCCCCCCTCCCTTCCGCCACTGCTGCAACGTATTACAAGAAAGGTGGCTATTGCAGTCAAGGTATAAGACAAAGTTCGTAATAGCTTGAAATAGTGAAGATGCCACCACCAACAAGCCATGCTCGTTTGTTTTTAATGATCAGTGATAACAACTAAGGTACAATCCAACAAAATCTCTTCACTTCCGTATAACAAGTAGGTGATTATTGCAATGTATAAGACGCAGTTCGTAGTAGCTTGACATTGTGAAGATGTCATCAACCAATCAGTTATTACCAACCTTTTCCCACTGTCTATTTCAGTAATTATATAAATGATACTAAATACAATGCCATTATCAAGTCTGTATGATCAAAGCCACATTATGGGAATTATTACAAAATCCCAACAGAATATATCACAATAATTGAATTAAACTATTTGTTCGGCTTGGTTAACTTGTTCCAATGATCCCAGAGGATTGCTGTCCTTGTTTATAATAATACATTAACAGCATAATAAAAAGTCGGACGAACTGGCAAAAAAACAATTAAATAATTGTTAATCTACATGGATGGACAATTTGAAAGAGAAAAGCGATGTGTGGTTTGTAGGTTCGGAGTGTGATGGGAGAGGGATAATGATCGTTTTCCATTAAGATTATTTGAACAAAATCGTTCACGATCAAGAATTGTTTTTTTCCTTTATAAATATGATTTTTAGACTTTAAAAAGGCCTGTTTATGACATTCAAAAGTGGTCGTAACACCAACACAAGATCGCTATATCTTGCGGCAACATCTGCATGACAGATTCACCACAGCGGCACAGAGAGCTCGCCAGACCATTGGCCATCATCAGCAACCCATCAGTGCTGATACCGTTCGAAATCGGCTGGCCTCCCAGAACCTGCCTTGTCGGGGTTCGGTGCTCATTCATTTCACGTGTTCTCATATGAGAGTCGGCACTGCAGATTGCAGAGTACGAGTGTGGCGAAGGAGAGGTGAACGTTTTACAGAACAGTGTGTGGTTGGAAGAGACCCGCGGGGAGGACCAAGCATTATCATGTGATTAGATGTCATAGCAATAACTTGTAAGACACTAAGACAATCCTTTGTGTCAAATGTGGTTGTTTTCTGACAATTGTCTTTTGTTTTATTGAAATTTGAATAAACAATTCACTAATTTTTCATGTTTTGCGACGTGTGTGTATTATTTACCTGTAATCTACAAACTTTTTTACGGTGTATCACAAATTAATAATTATAAGAAGGCACTTTACAGAAAATAAATTTACAATACATCATCTGTACCCATTATTTGCTTCAATTCTTTAAAAACATTGGTAACAAATCTATCGATATTCTCCTATATTTTAACATACTTTTTTTTTACGGTGTATCTATAAAAAGAATATGTCTGTATTTGATCAGACTGTAAAATTCAGTGTATGCAATAATCGATAGAAGCACAAATATTTTACCCAGAGGCGTAACGAATAATTGAAAGCCCCGGTGTCTCTTTGCGGAGTTTAGAGGGCACTTGTCATGTTGCGAGGTCAAGGGAAAAGATTGTAAATGGGACGCCGGACAATACATCTAACGCATTGTTTTTACAGTTAAACGTTATGAGTGTATGATCTATTATCAGATTGTTTTGGCCATTCTGATGTCTGATATAGTCATCAATAACAGCAATAAAAGTATCAACAAGGGTCGATCATCAAATGAAATCGCCTGGAAATAACTTGCCAAATTTTACAGGGAAGAAATTACAGTGATCAGAATGTTTTGGCCATAGTCACAAATAATACAGCAATAAAACTAATGACAGTTATTAACAATGCTGTAGTGTATTACCGTTGAGGGTGTTATGATACATAATTGATATCTTTAGAACAATAAGTCGTTATAATAATTCTCTACAGACCTAGACAATTTATTATAATCAATGATTGGAGATGATTTATATCCAGTGGATGGCCAGGATGGTTTTTAGAATGCGGTCACATTCGCATGACGGTGATAATGATAATAATGATGATGATGATGATGATGATAGTGGTGATGATAATGATAATGATGATAATGATGATGATGATGATAGTGGTGATGATGATGATGGTGGTGGTGATGATGATAGTGGTGATGATGATGGTGGTGGTGATGATGATAGTGGTGATGATGATGGTGGTGATGATGATGATGATGATGATACAGGCGTAGCTATGAATTATGAAACGGCGAGTAAGGACCACATAATTCTCAAGGGGGCCCAGGAATTTAAGAGCAAACTGATCATAAATTTGAGATTTAGGGTAGGGGGTAGAGTTGGGCCAGCATCAGGTCCTGGATTCTTGAATGCAGCCCCAGAGATCCTCACCCGTTCCAACACCCGTAGAAAATGATGGATGGTGAGTATTTGATTAATAATAATGTTGATGATTGGTAATGCCGAAAATGGATGGATGGAAGGGTGGTCCCTGTAGCATTGGGTAGAAATAATAAGTCACACACGATTGTTGATAATTCTGTCGCTGTTCATTCACACGATACAAATCATCTAGACCTGAGATCTACCATGATTATTTAACCACACTGCTTTGGAATATATGTATTTACTATTCTATAACGAACTCTTTATTAAATCTTTCTAACATTTGGGGAATAAGTGGCTATTTCCTGTGAATTAAGTGAACACCTGATGCAACTCTATGATTGATACTTCACTTTCAAAATATTCCTGTGGTTAAGTACATCTACTTGCTCATAATTATATTCCATTAAACTACGATGAAAGCTCAATACACACAAGCCTTTACAATGATTTGAAAACATTTTTTTAATCTCATCAAGTTTTGTTCAATTACAGAACCGTACACTCATTTTCTATTTACCAACAAGTTTCAACGAAAGCACTGGCTTGGGTCAGATAGCGTCTAGTTAGAGTTTTAAAGACATTCTGTGATTGGGAAGACGAGAACATAACACAATTCATTGATAAAAATCACTGAATTTATTTCAAACGACGCTGGAAAACGATTTCATTAAGAAAATGACAATAATAACTGCGAGCTTTGAAGTGAATTTCTAATTACCAAGTGTTGATAAAGGAACAAATAAAATACAATGATTTTTATCTGTAAATGTTGTTATGTTCAAATATTTTTAGTAGTGGCGCGGTGCCAGAATCCCGAGACTGGGGGTACAACTTGGGGACAGACTGACTTAATGGGAGGGTCAAGTTTTGTCGAGATTGAGATTCAAAATGCAGTAACTCTGTGGAAGCGAATACGCGCAAGCGTCTGAGAAGGTATTCCTGATGAAATTTATCAAAAATAGAATTAGTTTGGTGCATGCTGACACATTTTCGGGGCACAAACGTATAAAATCACAATTTTAATTTGTTCTAAATGCATTGCTGACAATAAGGGAACAAACCGCTTTTATAGAGAAGAAAATGACCCCCTTGTTCGTTGAAGTGGTTCAGGATTTAATGTAAAGAGTAAAAAATAAAGCATTGAAATAAAAATCTTAGCAATTAATCTCTTGAATTTTCTATTATATCATGTGTTCCTGTAATTATACAATTAAACCGTATATGACGTCACTCTCTCTAAAGCTATAACAAATAATGCTCGGTTTTTGTGAAATTGTAAGATCTACAGAATTGGAATGGTGCAAACTGGTATGTCCTTGACAGTCGACACACATAAAAATATTTAGAAAAGCACTTGAAGATATTGAAGAAGAGTAAAAATAGTGTTGACAGATATAAAGTGGCTATGTCTGTTATCTCAACTCAAGGTTATGATTGTTTTGACAAGCGTAGATAAACATTCCATACAATTAACATCATATTTTTAACATCAAAGGATTCTTAAATCTCTTCCTGTGTTTTTTAACTTACAACAAACGTCTCTATTCTGTCAGTTTTATGTTGTGTCTATAAATAAAATTTTCTTACAGAATCCCATACTCTCATATTGTGGTGGTTTTCACCATCGATATGGTGTTTGATCGTTTAACTGAAAGACTATTCTGAGACTAGAATGTCAAACTTGCACACTTGTCAATGTTAAGCTCTTGAATCTAAAAATAGAATTTTCTTAGAGAGCAACAAACTATTGTGGTGGTTTCCGTCTTCGAAGGGAAGGGAAGACCACTCTGCGACTAAAATTGTAAACTTGCATACTTTTTGAGTCTGAAACTCTCGAATCTTTAAATAGTACTTTCTTAGAGAGCGCCACTAAATAAAGAATGGTGGTTTCCGCATGTATTGTGATGTATTACTTTTCTGGAAGACCACACCGCGACTAGAATGGTCAACTTGGTATAGAACAATACAGTGTTCTGTTATTTAGTGTAGGATATTAGATGCCAACGGTTCGAAATCATACCGATTGATTCCACTCAATGAAAATTACTTTAATAAATAACCATAGTCGTGATATATCGCATTTCATTTCAATACCATGTTGCCATATATGGCATGAAATGGACAAAAATAATCGCACGGCTTGATTTAACTCTCATTTGTTATAGTACTTATCGACTTCTTTGTCATCGGAAATGAATTGGAAATCAACTTGATTACGCTTCTGAGTAACAGCCCACTACATGCCTGGATAATCATTCTACCTGGTTAAGCGCCATGTCATCCGATTATCCAGTCATTTCCAGTTGATTAGCCACCGAATGTCACGGCCGATCCATCATATAATATTCAGCCGGTAATTGCTATGGATAATAACAAAGTTGTTATGATTATTACTGAAAGTGATCGGTTGACCTCGGTTAAACTCTGAATATTATAAATCAATTTAACATGTTAACACTTGTTATTGGTTTTATGATCGAGGTGTGGGCGACCGTTTATCACTTATACAATTGGTAGTGTTGTTCTGGCCTGAATCGTGGACACTTGTAGCTTCTGTTTACACCATGCTAATTTCCTGCGAATCCTGATAGAAGACAACCTCTTAAAACAAAATTTAAAAAAAAAAACATATTAAAAAAGAAATACGCTTCTTATTCGAACAGTGAAAATGGATAACGGTATGCAGTGTACAGTGACGGAAAATTGTTCATTGCCACATTTTGAGGGATGTAAATTCGTAGTGCTTGAACCACGGGCAGTATTGTCCCATCTGAAAGCCTAATCACATTGTAATGTGCAAAAATACTCTTTTTAAGAAAGTAATTTACTCTGCAAATCTTTTACAATAAAATATTGTTCATTAAACATTGGTTTCCTCAATCTTCTCTGAATCAACATCATCGAGTTTCCATTTTTGGCCAAAATAAGTAATCAGGGGACTTAACTACAATGTCATAACTGCACAACAGAATCTCTGTATAATAACTCCGCTGATGAATATATACAATGATTGGCCAAGTGCAATTAGTATACAACATTTGGAATTCCTTTCAGAGAAACAGATTTGTCGAATTATGATGTGAAAGTAAGAGAATCGTGTTAAGAAGATATCAGAAAGAAAGTGTCGGAACTCCATTAAAATATCACCGATAAAACCAGTACATAAATACTCACACTTATCCACAACAAATACATTAAGATGTTGGTGAATTAAGTGTTATTTTGATCGTGTTTTAGACGGTAATATAAGTAAGTTTACTACCGTTTAGGCGTTTAAGGGGCTTTTCATATCTCAAGATCGGAATTCCATTAAAGCACTGAAGACTCGATCAAATTACAGAAGTCAAGGAGAACAAAACAAACACTGAATCTGTACTCAAATCACGGACGTCATTTGCACTGTTATTTGGCGTATCTGTATACCTGCTACAAAATAACAAGAATTTTGATGGGGTAATCATTTATGACATTCGTATGATTCATTTTCTTTTCACAATTACATGTATAACAACTGAAGTTATCTTGATCGAGGACCCTATCTATCATATTTTATTAAATTTACAACATGTATACCAGCTGACCTTATGATAAACATTTTGGAAAATCTGATGCACTTTTTGCTCCTTTTTCAGATGATAAATCATGAACACAGCTATATAGTATAGCTAAATTATCTCTAGCTAATTTGGAAACATAAGACTGAACTCTTGTCTGACCCAATTCAAGATATATTGGTACTTTTAGAACGGATAATCCAAGAAAGATCAATGCCACGACGCTTGGCCAAGGACCAGCTGGTCAATACGTTCCTCGAGACACAAGTTATTATCCTTGTCTATATGTTTTGCAACCTTAAAATTTACCCCCAACCCCGAACGATAACGAAGATTTCTAGATTGTAGATATGATCTCGACCTGGAATTAGACAATCTAAAGACATATTATGACATTAAACCAATACAGTGACAGGCTTATAGAACAATAGAGCAATCCGCCAATCACTTGATGGTTTAATTCTGTCCATAATTTCTAGATTAATGTACATCAAGCTGGTAGAATATATGTCAAATAGCTCTTCTGTATCGTAATATTGTTCTTTATATATTGATCTTGGCGTGGAGTGGTTCTTGATATGATAAGTTTTTTAAACCAGGATCCAATTTCCACATCTTATTCACTTCTCAATGACCTAACGACCACCAAATTTTCGCTTTCGCAGTGTTTTAAATTATTTGATACGGTTACTTTTGGAAACCTGTCAGAAACTTCTTATAACTTACGATTTCCAAATCTTATTCACTTATACAAATATGACTGCCACCAAACTTTTTCATGTTTTAATAATTTGATACGGTTTCTTTTGGAATAAGAAACCTGTCAGAAACTTCTTAACTTTGATTCCCAAATCTAATTTACAGATCTGATTCCAAGACCGTATCAAATGATGCCTCAATTTTTTAGAACGACCACCAAACTTGAGAAGTGTTTTTATTTGGCGTTAAGTGATCCTTGATATGGTTAGTTCAAATGGGATCATCTTGTCAGAAGGTTCCTAATTTACGATTACCAAATCTAATTTACTTCTACAAATCGGATTCCAAGGCCAGAGCAAATGATGCCTCACTTTTTTAGAACGACCACCAAACTTGAGCCGTGTTTTTTTTTTGCGTTAAGTGGGTTTTGATATGGTTAGTTTTGTGACATGGGATCTTCTCGTCAAATCTTTGTAACCTAACAATTCTTGAACCTTATTCATCTCTACAAATCTGTGACAAAAATACGTTACTTGTGACAGAGACTTTACACTTTAACGAAATCACACTTTGAAGTCTAAAATAAGAAGGCTAATGCCGCATTCAGAGCAAAATTGTCCCCATTGCATACAGCACGGCGTTAGCCACAGTGGCGAAATTTGCCCGAATTTCTAACCTAGTTATGAGAGTCATGCCCGACTGCGACTCCGCCACTGGTTAGTCATTAAAGAAAAAGAAAAGAAAGAATAAAATTTCTCTATATTTTCTTCTGCAGTTTCAAGTAAACTTTAATTAACATTACAATTACATTATCATCTTAATGGTTCTAATTAAATCATCAACTTTGTCAGATTATCAAATTGATTGGCTGGTCAGATTTGAGCTGTCAGTCACTGCCAATTAAAACTGACCGATTCCATTCGTGTCTATTCAAGTAGCTGTATAATGTAAATCAAGATTCTGTAAATGGTTTTAATTGCACCTTGACCTAATCATTAAGCCGAAAGCCAGAAAGGTGTGTGGTTTAAGCAAAAATCATCGACTTAATTCCTGGGCTCTAGCTCATCGCATGGTATTATCGAATCAGAAAGTAATTCTTGCCAGCTATACGCTAGCAACGCGGATGGTTCAACCAAGACGTATCGACTTAGTCTATGGAATGTTGAAGATTATATGACATTGTCGAATCAGAAGGTAATTCTTGCTAGCTAAAAGCCAGCAGAGTAAGTGGTACTTAGTTCATGGACATTGTCTGTCTTCTTTGTCAAGAATGTAGAATAAATAAATAAATTCACAATCTTAAATGGCAAAGTCTACCAATTTACATTTATAAGAAAGAACCACAGGGATAAGTTAGAAAATAAGTTGGAAATCGAAAAAGAGCAGGCTAATGCTGATGTCCTGGAAAAATGTCCCATATCGCACCCTGCATGACGTTGCTCGTCTTCATTAGCCTACCCGGTGCAGAAAACTCCATTTATTTTATTCTATTCTAAGTATAACAATATAGGTTCACGAAGATCCAGCTACCAGCTGACATTGATTTCTCTCGGATTCGTACCCAGCTCGATTTTAACGTACCTGAAAATCTTACAATCAATTTTTAAGTATGATATTTCTCAGTGTAAAATGGCACACTACGACAAATTTGTAAAAGTGAAAAGGGGCCCAGATGTTACGAGACATGATAATCAGCCTTTAATTAGATTATAAATAGATTTAGACTCGATTAGTAAGAAAAAAAGAAGGCAAGAGTTGGCGCCGACACTGATATTAACGATTCAAAAATATACATGTATGAATAAAAAAAAACTCAAATAGCATAATGACACATGTTAACTGTCTGAAAGAGATGAGGTGTTATCTGAATACCTGAATAAACGTTTAACTATGTGGAGTCTCTGAAAGCGATATAAACAAAGAGATGTCAAGCTAACAAACATTATAAGTTATGTATATTGTTTGTCAATAAAAGTTCTGGCCTCTTTGAAAGGATTCCAGAAAAAATCCTTCAAAAATAACCCTGAAAAAGATGATATGCTATCTTTCTATCAACAGACAAGAGTACAACAATGGAACACTCTCTAGAATATCGAATATCAGAGTTAGGTGCTGCAAGGTGTTTCTATACAGAGAGTAAAGTGATGTCTGGTATATAAATAGGGTAAGGTGATGTTTATAAACGGAGTAAGGTGATGCACAGGGTTTCTATTAACAGTACGTTGATGCCTTATATTTCTATAAACATAGCCATGTGATGTCTGGTGTTTCTATTAACAGCACGGCGATGACTTATATTTCTATAAACAGGTGATGTCTGGTGTTTATATTAACAGCACGGCGATGACTTATATATCTATAAATATAGCCAGGTGATGTATGGTGCTTATATTAACAGCACGGCTATGACTTATATTTCTATGAAAAAGCCAGGTGATGTCTGGTGTTTATATTAACAGATCTCGGTGATATCTGGCGTTTCTATACAGTATTTGAACATCCTATGGAGTCTATCTCATATGAAGTACATCAGCTGAACATCTTTAACCTCGATTAACCTATTAATCCATCATTTATCAGTATGAGAATTTGATTGGTGAAATTAAGAAATAACTATGTATTCAGCCAATCATAATACAGGAATCTAGATCCGGAATGATCAGAAAAAATAGGATATTAACAATATGTATTAAAGATTGATTCTGTCAGACGAGATTGATTATAGCTTATCTTCTAGTTTCGTTCATACTGTCCAAGGTCATTTGAGAAGATGATGAAAGTAAAAGTCATCTTCACAATGTCAAGCTTTTACGAACTTCGTCTAATACCTAGAATGAAATAGCCACCTTTGTTATACCACTGAATGCATCGATTGGATTGGATTGTTCGCCAGCGAATACAACCAATCAGAGCCATCGACAGAAAGACTTCTAAATAAACGCTGTATTTACGGACTTCCGTGATACTAGAAAGGTGACTATTGTAGTCAAGGTATAAGACGAAGTTAGTAATAACTTGACATTGTAAAGATGGATGAACAATATAATAGTTTTTATAAACCTTTACCATAATTGTCTTTTTCTTCAATGGATTTTTATATGAAAACCTATTTATGTTTTTTATTCACAATGATCAAAACTATCAGATAATTAAAGTTAATGAAAGGGGAAAACGGTTCTTTTTCAAAAGCATCACAAATTGAAAATCGACAAACAATGCAATATAAATGTTTTGATAAAGCTATGCTATATTCTCTATATAATATAAAAACAATTTCAATGAACTTTTAAATGAATTATTATCTCTTGTTTTTATTCATAATGTTGAAAAATGAAAACTAACAGATAATAATGTATTTCGATAGGAATAGAGAGTTTCTATGAAAACAGCTGATGAATGTCGTATTTGTGGTAATTGTTATCTATTTACTGTCAACTCAGAACTAAATTATAGCTCGTCTTCCGTGTTGCCGATAAACAATCCTCATAAAGACAGTTTTATTGGATACAAGGCACAAATCATATCCAATAATCTAATAGAGATTGTTTTTTTTGTATGTTTTAGTTTATAGTCTGAATGGAAGCTGATTTTTTTTAATAATCTTTTTTATACTCGACCACTTGAACAAATCCTTATATAATAATGAATTATTCATTTGGAAATCTTTTATTCCTATTGTAAACATAACCTAAAATCCCAACTTTATCAAACTTATTTTGTCTGATTTTTTTTTTATTTTAACGATATACTTTTATAATAATTGAATTTAAATCTGACCTAAAATCTCATATTTTCTGATTTTTTTAAAAAATATTTTTAATGGCGTGGTATTATTAGTTCATCTTCTTTTCCAATATTTTAACGATGTACTTTAATTAGAATTTATTTAAATCTGATCTCACGAGGAATGTAAACCACAAAACATTTTATATTGTGTGTTGAAGTGATTAGGGTAGTATTAGAATGTTGTTTGTCAGTCCGAAACATCTGCCCCTATTTCAGCCTCTGAAAGCTATTGTGAAGGTTGTCAGTGGAAGTAGGCCGATGACTGTCAAAATAGCTATCAGAGGCTGAAATAGAGGTAGATATTTCGGATTAGTTGTTCGTCAGTTACTATTTTTTAATACAGCTTTCGAATCGAATGTATTTCTTTTTTCTTCCTCTTTCTCATCAGCATGGGGCTAATTTCTCGGTGGTAGTATTCAAATATTAGGACATATAGTTATCTTATTGGTTAAAATATAATTTAATTAATTTCATTGTCGTTACTTCGTGCCATATAGAAATTTTTAGAAAAAATGCGAATTTCATAATCTGTTACTTAAAGATGGGTTCCCTTTTTTTCAGTGATGAAAATATACATGCAAATACTTATATGAATAGGAAGTAGAGTTGTTCTAATGACTTGGGAAAATACCAGTTTGTCTCTTATGTCATAATTAATTCTTAATTAGCTAAATGAGAAGAGAAATACCAACAGAATTCCCATGAGTGACCGATCAAGAAAGGTCCAAAAGTCTTTTTGTTTTATCCAGACTGTACATACAGGGACATTTATGGTTGGTTAAAACTCTTTATTATATTCAATAAGAACATAATGATATGATTAAGAATACATGATAATTCATTAGAAACACCAATTAATCAAAAGTGTTTAAAAAGTTTTTATAAATTCTATGAGAAAGAAAACTATAAACATGAAAGCAAGCTTAAAGGCAGAAGATGAAAATTAAAAACAATTTCCAAAAGATACCCACAGGAAATGAATGCAACATAAACTGATTGTTAATGAAAATCAATCCCCAGTGTAATTCTGTCAGGCCTCGAGATGTATCTTAGCTTTTAAGCAGATTGAAATTCATTACGAAATATGAATGTTATGAGAAAAACAATTGATTATTTTTCTTATAAAAAAGGTCTGATTTAAAACCGCAAATAAATAAAAGCAAACAAGTGCAAATAAAAGCAATGGCGACACCGAACAAAACACTGATATTGTGATGTTCATTATTAATCAAAACAGGTTATATCAAAATGAAAAGAAAATCAAGTAAAATTTTTATCATTTTATCACCTAACCATCTTAAAACAAGAATCCGTATGAAATACACACAGTTTAACAGTCCTATGGTACAACAAGAATTCAAGAGAGAATGGTATGTCCTGACAAAATTTCCGTCATTATATGCCATTGCATGTTTTCAATCTTTTACGAAGGTGTTGACAAGTAGGAAATAAACCCACAGTTTATTTGAGTGGAATACATGGAGGCTTATTTCATTTGAAAATGTAAACGTAAACATGTCGTCTTCGCAGACGTCCTTGTCCGCTCTTTCGTCCGTCAACATTTCTTGTAAACACGACAAAAGTTAAAAGTTTCTTATGATTTTGATATATGACAAGATAAGATAACTCCTACTACAAATTAAATTGGAATAATTTGAAATATGTTATTAGATCTACAAAATAGCCTTAAGGAATTAAGAAACCTTGGATTTTGAGCTAATCGGTCTTCCGTAATTAAAATGAATTAAAATTATGGTAAGTTAAAAGGAGATTTGTAATAAACAGAGGAAAGATGAGAGTTTGAGGTCCAATATAAGTCGATAGAAGGATCAGGCATTACTTAAGATTCTTGTGATTTTTATCTTTGACTGTCTGAAACGCGTTTTAGCTACACGTGACTATTTGCTGCAAATGATACCCGAAAACGTGTTTTAAAAAATAACGATTTTGTTATTGTTTAAAGATGCCTCGACAATTAGAAATGGAGAGCAGTTTTATGCCACTGTCCTGTCAAAATTGCCCTCATTACACCCTGCATGGTTTTATCCGTCTTCATTCGCTCATGGTACAGAAAAGTAGGACGTTAAATTCCATATTTCATTTTATTTGATTTCGTCTATGAAAATTTTCAAAGGCGCATTGCATTGAATGAGATGGTGTGATTTAAGAGAGAGAAATCAGAAATTGAACGGTTCTTCATTAGCCCAATTAGGCACAGAAAAGTAGAATAACAGCTTCTGGACTCGTATTCTAGAAACGATCTTAGTTCTAGGATATAAATAAAACGGTGCTAGATGTTGAGACTATAGGATATCCTAGCCATAAGATAGTTATGAGAATATGTTTAGAATAGTTTGGAGGGGTAGTTTTGTATTGAACTGATTTATCTTATAATATAAATGTTACTGTTGTCTTCTAGATTTATCTATTTCAATATTCATTGAATAAACAGCCATATTGATCCAATCTTATTTACCTTGAAGTAAATGATACTGACTGTTTACCATCTCTCAAAGCCCACTGCTGAGTTGAATGAGTCGAATTACAGACCACTTTTCCAAGATTAAGAACATTAGCGCCACTTGTAAACCCCACAGGTGAAAGAAATCAGCTTAGAACTTAGAACGTCTGATCATTTAAAATCCAATTCATAGAAATGATATTAGTATTACGTCCTACTTTTCTCAAGTGGTTTTCAACTGTCGAGGAATGCTTTAGGTTCACAGCTCATGACACACACGGGGCCTCGGGTAGCGCAATAATAATAATAATGACGATATTTATATTGCGCAGCAATTAAATCCTCGTGGAATTTCTCAAGGTGCATGGACCTCAATGTATTGTCCCATCCGAACGACTAGGCAATTATGTTATGTAAGCCCCTTGCTGGCAGCGGAAACCGTGATTAAAAATATTATGTCGACCTGTGCCATAAAGATTACAAGAAAGCGTGGCAGCCTATACCTGAAATGAAATGAATGGAGTTTTACGTACTAATTTTCTGCTTCTTGTGGGCTAATGAAGACGGGCAAGGCTATACAGGGTGCAATGAGGGACATTTTGCCAGGACAGTGGCATTAACCTAAGAGAAAACAAGAAAACCTTCCAGAAAGCCATGAAGAAAGCTGACTTTTGATCATTGGCCGAAACGTGATAAAAGCCTCGTCGAAAATCTCGCACTTCTATATTAAGGAAATATGATTAGACCACTTGGAAGTGACTGACACATTTCCTGAGTTTCAAATTCACCCAAGGGAGAATATACTAGCCATGCTTTATCACTTAAAATTGATTACCACACAAACCACTAGAACACTCCAGACTATGGTTGTGGCGTCATTTCGTCACTTCCTGGTAACAACGTGTGATAATGGCCTTACAATGTAATAACGTAGTGTTTTAATCAGGTAGTCTAAACCATCTGGGATAAACTTGGGTAGTATTATTTAATTATAATAAAGATCACTTAGGGGGTGTTCAGTGGCCCAGACAATTGGGGTACAAAGTACAAAAGGGGTGGGGGCATTTGCCCCTCTAGAAAAATGGTACCGGTATGCAACCCCATTTGTAGCCTACCAAACAAGCTGAAATTAATTTTCACCTAAGAGCTTGTACATGTCCATCAACAGTCGGAAATCCGGGCCAGCCGATGCATTAACATTGATTATAAAACTCCATATCATATCTATGTTGAAGGTCGATGTTTAAAGCCTTACCTACTGTGATTGGCCAACACCTTGTAAATGAAAAGAATCTGATATAATGGAATTTGACAGTTTATATCTAGTGGAATGTAGTGTTTACTGGAATAATTAAGTCTAATAGCTATCACTTCAACATCAAAAGAAATAGTTTTCATGTAACTTCTCGAGTAAATATTTCGCTATTATGTTAATAGCTTCCTTCCATATCTTGATATTAAGACATAACTTCCATCTGTATAAGACGGTGTTTGTTCATTCTAAAATCCATTCATGGCAGTTTACTGTCCGACCACAATATTCGCTCAGTTTTCATTTTGCCAATGATTTTTATACGTAGACCAACTGGGAGTTTTGGATCGTTATTGGAATGAAGAAAATGCCAACCATGAAAAAAAAATACGTTTTAAAGACAGAAAATTCTCGGTCTTGGGGAATTTTTGGAATTGAAATGTGTTTTATTTCAAACGCAAAATCATCAATAGTAGATAGTTTAAGCCATTTTAGAATGTCCATGACATTTTGATACAGATCGATCGCCATTTCCTCATTTTAGACACGTCATTGTGATAAGCCCCATTTTGACAACAGATGTCACATCTACTCACTTTCTGTTTAATAGAAAGATGCAGACGTTGAGTGGGCAGATGAATCTGTTATGGGAACTTTTCCTGTCCAAACGTATTACATTTTGATTTATTCTGTATATTTAACTAAATTAACGTCTGAAAGCCAAGAATTTTCTATAATGCCTCTGACTTGAATTTATGCCATTGACCCCGAAAACAGGAAACGTGGCAAGAAGATTAATCAAGTTATCTCCTCATAGATTCACTCTCAAGTGATATGCAAATATGGTTTATTTAATCATGTGTCGGCTGTTAACGAGGTGGAGTTTTCCCGCCATTATAAAATACTGTCGTGTTTAATTCAACCTTTTATAGATCAGTAACAATAAATCATCTGATAATGGCCCCGAGATTTCTCAGTGACGGACAATAAGTCTGGGTAATTTGTCTCGTTATTACGGATTAGATATAGATTATAAACATTAGTTATTACCAGTAATGTCCTTTGATTCCAAACTTTGCATATTGACACTAAGAGTTTCAAAATTTACAAATTTAGGATTTTATATGTCAATGTTGTATCGTGAATATTGCATTTTCGAATGATTCGTGTATTTTATTTGTTGAGACTATATACATAGTCTATGTCGATAAGAGAGAATCGTATACACAAAATCTGGCGTGTGAACATATACATGTACTTTGGAAATAGGCTTAAATTGCCACCAAAGACACTCGACAATAAATTGCTCCCAACCATTCGACAACTCTTTTATATTGTTTGATTTGCATTTAGTGATTGACACGAAATTGAATATAAGTCTTTATGGACAACAATCACTTTATTTCTTAAACACGACGTTTCGACAAGATTCCATTGGTTGTTATTAAGTGTACAAAGTATAACAAAAGAACCATAGAGACATAGCATAAATATATACAGACATGTAACAACTCTTTTTATAATCAACGGAAATGTCCAGTTGTTGGATTGGTCATCGAATTTTGATTGGTCAACTAATTTGGAGCACCAATTCGATTGGACATATAATTGCAGCCTTCCTAAGTTTGAATACTCAAATAACTTAAGGCTTTTATATTGGTTAGTCATTTGACACTAGTCTTCAGATTTGATTGATCACCTAGATATTCAATTAACTATAGTGGCAACTGATATAACAGATCGCTTACCACATCTTGATCTTTTGATAAAGACAAATGAAAAGGTTTTCTAGACCGCTGTCAACCAAAATTACAAATCACAGTTTATCTAGAATTTGAATATGAATTGTTTCAAAAAAAAATTAAAAGTTATAATATGTAATATTTGTAACATAGAAAATTAGGACGTAAAACTCTTTCCTTTCATTTCACTTCATTTCATTTCTTTTCTTACATAATTATATTTTTACTCCAGGTTCCTAGAATACACATTGTTTCAACAAATTACTCTTGTAGCGCTTTTTGCCAATCAATAATTCATATTTTCAATGCATCATTACACATATAGTCTCAAATTGTACAGAACGTTTGAGCAGATTACAGTGTAACCAGCGGGCTTTTTTTATAATCTACCAGATGATCAAAACACATTTGAAACTTAAGACAAATTGCACTTAAACCTTTCAGTAGATTACAGTATAACCATCGGGTGATTTTATAATCAGATGCAATTCATAAAACCGTGTAAAATGATATTCTTAATCATAATGCGTACAAATCAGTGAATATCGCTAGCTTAGGTAATATTATCACAAAGAACTTTAAAGGGACTGATTCGTCGTTTTGGGGGGAAGATTTGGGTCTTGAATATATGTAAATAGAGTTCAAACGTACTAAACCTGCACAAATGTCGACGGTGAGTAGTGAACACATTTGTTATTTAGCTAAGCTAATAAAATCCTGTTTCTGAGACTGAGGTAACATGTTTTGTTTGAGGTATTTTTGAAGGAATTATGCGATTTTCGTACATTTCTAGTACCTTTCAATGCCCGAATATGGTGAATCTATCCCTTTAAGTATTATTAACACCAAGACCTTTGACACAAATCCAGATAACTTCAGAATCAGTAAACCCAACGGTGATGCATGTTCAATCCGGAAAACAACCTCTAGCAACTCACTGAATCAAAACATATTGTGTTCCATCAGAACTAATTACAACAATAATCTGTTTATATCGCTTCATTGTCATAATACAACCTTGAGTTGTCCCCCTTGGCAAAATAATATACCCTGCAAATTGGATTCAAAATCTTATCATTCATTTACATTTTCATGTGATTTTGCTATGAAATTGGATTAGGACAATTGTACGAGGGTGGGCTGAAATGTTTTAAGCCTAAGTAAGATATCTTAATCGGATCGAAACAAATTTTTGCCACAAACAAATACAATCATTTAAAGAATAATAAATATAAAACTGTCATTATATATTATTGTAACTATACCAGACCATCTTGTAAACATACCCACTGAAATCATCAGAAATGGACAAAACTGGGTATGTGATATTCATCCAGTAAAGAAAGGACTACTCCAACACAGATACATGCTGATAATGCCAACAGTAAAACAAACTCAAACAAATGGAAACATCAACAAGTGGCGGCGAAGTCGAAGCAAAGAACAACAATAGAGTGAAATTGAGTGTTTTAGAGTTCACATTAGTCTGAAACTTGCCGACTGATAGTTACTAGTACCGGAAGGATGAATATGGCTTGTCTCTATTTGTAACATCTAACATGCAATACGTGTACTTATTTTAAAGTAAAAGAGTCGCCACCCGTTTGACTAATCGTACCTTAGCCTCAGAAACGGAAAATGTTTTCTAGCTAAGCTTATCAGTAATAGTGTTCAGAGCTCAACGCCGTAATTTCAGCTTTCAATTCCATGCGTGTGCAGTATTGAAGAGAATTGAGCCTTCAAATCCGTGTGTGTAGAATTATCCTCGTTTGACTCGTCTTTTCCTGAGGCTCTGTCACATATAGAAAAGACATACATAGAAATAGTGCAAAAAAACAGTTCAATGTATTTGTGAATGATTTAAGCGACATTCGTACATTTCTAGTACATCTGAAACTAATTACATACATTCAAGACCCGAAAATGGCGAACCATGGTCTTTAAACCTCCAAGTGTGGTAGAATTAACATTAGAAGGTCCCCAAAGAGTAAAGTACATACAGACTTTTAGAATCCAACTGGACCCACTGTCATAATGAAGAAAGATGACTTAATCAAGGCTATCAGAAATTCTAACACCAGTCGAGAATAAAACCCAAGTTCGACCAAGCACATGGCATTAAATTCTAAATCTCTAATTTAAAGCCCGTACTTGAAAGACTGTCCGTCTATAGCCAATAAGATACTACTGAAATCTCAGTGAAGCCAACGTATGTCAAATTAATTTGTTGAAAATGAAAATATTCTAATTTAATGTCTGGCGGTCCGGAAGGAAACGGGATCGTTTTCAAATCAAAATCCTTTGTATGTTCTAATTATATTTATTTCTACGGAAGTCGACTTGTCTTTTATTTGATGTTTAGTGGAAGACTGATTGTTAAATTGAGACTAAGTAATGAAATAGACTTTATACAATTTGTCAGAAAATGTTATTAAGGATCTCTTCAATATGGCTAGACTGACCAAATAAAGTATATATTCACCTTGACGTTAGCTAACCATCCCATAACGCTACTAGTAGAATACTTGATTGCAATTATAGCCCAGACAGCAATTCCACCACTAAAAGTCTTATTCATATGCTAAAGCAGGGATTTTCAACATTTTCTTTTTATTACCCCTTTCAGGACCATGCTCCTTACACTGTCCCCTTCCAATTATAAATCTTACTTTGTCATGATCTTCTTTCATATTTTCCTTGCAACCTTTTTGATGTTGGAGCATATTACTTGACTAAATAGAGAAACTTAAATTATAATTGTCTACGAATGATATGTTAGGATTGAGAGTGCCTCTTGATCCCTCCAAAACTTTTAAAATTACCCCTCTATGGACAGCCAATTCTCGACAGAAAGTCTGTGAACGAAATAATGTTTAAATGCTTTATTGTTTGTCGAGGGCTCCGACTGGCTGTACTTGCTGGCGTACACTCCAATCACATCGCTTCTCTCCTTGATGCACGAAATATGTTGCAGTCAAGGTATGAGATAAAGTTTGCAATAGCTTGACATTGAGAAGATGCTCCTAATCGTGATGATGATGGTTAAATGTAAGTATTCTCTAAGGAATCGTCAACTGAAATATTAATTTCAGTTTTAGTTTTCCCATTAAATATGAAAGATGGTCTTGTTGTTGATTTGTTATTTGGCGTGTGATATCTCAGAATCTCAGATATCTAAGACGTGAAAGGGAAGTTATTTGAAAAATCTTTCTTCTGTCTAAAGAATGAATAATTTCAGAAAAGTCACGAGGTAAAAAAAACACATTCATTATTCCCTGTCGACACAACGCCTAACTACAGACTACTGAATTTTCCCCAAGACGTATTTAATAAAAATTTCACGAGAGAACGTCAGCATCAATTTATCACTCAAACGTAATGTTTCAAAGGTTATAAATCGGGTTCGAAAAAGCAATATGACCATGTAGCTTAGGTCAAATAACACGTATACGTATTCATGTGTCACGTGAACAAAACAACATGAAACCCTTTGAAGTTAATTGTATTCATGTTTTTAGTTTTTGTTTTATAAAAAACATAACTTTGATCAAAAAATTCAATTTAGTTAACATTTTTGAAACGCCAAGGGACAAATTATCCTCGAAGTCAAAGCAATCACTTCCTGTTTAGGAATTCAAAGAAAATATATGTTTATTGATAGTTGTTTGATAGATAGAATCTTTCACTCCTGTTAAATGTCAAATGAAGTTTATTTAAGATTTTTGCTGGATTTGATACATTGCATAATTATTCCATAAGCAATTGACAATATCACTGCATACTGTGGCTTCTTGGGCGAGTCATAACTTGCATCATCTCCTTGGTTCATATCGATTACAACATCCTTGATTTGGTGCAACAGTACCACATTATCACCATTAAAGAGATCGTAAATAGGTTTTCTTAAAATTTTATGTGTATCGGGGACACTGATAGCAGCAATTTGCACCATTCCAATTTTCAATCAGGCGTCTGTGGTTCCTGTAGTGCCACTAACACAAAGTGTTTGATGACGTCACTAATCGCCAATTATGCTTCTTTCACACAATCCCTTCAATTAACCAGATCCATTCAAAGTGATATTAGTAGGGTATTATAGTAATAAGTAGACGATAGTCATTTTACTTAAAAACCCCATTCTCCTCATTAAGTACTAACCATTTTCTTTTCAACTCAGCCATTAACCCTCACTTCAAATCAAAACTTAATGGACCAAACCGATCAGTAATCAGCGTGAAACATTTCTTAGAGGGGAGTTCAGCAATTTCCGTCCATGAGAATAAATATGTAAAGAATTCCTATCCGTTCCGTCTCCTATCTACTAATTGCCCATTACAGTTATATGATACAGTTCCGTTATTTTATGGTATTTACGATGATTTTCTTTGAAACTTAAAGACAGTATCCATGGTTATAGTTTTAACTTTCAAATATTGGGACTTCATTTCCACGAGGCTTCCTGGTAATTTTTCTCTGTTCACGCTTTTTTGTAATCAATATCTTATTGGCAATATATTTTATAAGGCTTCATCTATTACACAATCTCTATCAGATTATCTTGATGGGTTTCATTTGCCTACTCATAAAGATCAGGAATTCCTTTTTGACACATGCTCTCCAGCATTTTGTTCTGGAAGTTCCCCCTTTTACAGTTGGGGGCCCGTGGACTTGGTTCAACCAGTCTCTATGCTAGTATCTTCAATATTCCGGTTTATAGTTATAACGGACACGAAGATTAGGTCCGTTTTGACCACATGGTAGGATCGATTTGACCACAAGTGTTTGCTCCGTTTGGACCAAAACACAGTATTTCGCCCATCTCTCATAATGAAAGAAGACACGTCGCCATTTAAGCGAGATTCGAAATGTCACGTTGCTATAAAGCGTTGTGCAGCCCCGGATATAACACAAATCAATCAGATGTGTATCTGAATTATTTTCGTATATGTCATCAAAACGTCGTCGTGGACCGTTTCAGATTATATACAATGCCAATTTTCCTATATATTATAGCATTTATTAACTCAGACAAACTAAAACAATGTTACCCTATTTACGCAATTATAGACATTCAATAAAATTCTAATTTCAGCATGAATTCAGATATTACTCTTTCTTCCAATTTAAAACCAAGCCCGGCGTGCTGTCGTAATTATATCTTTATTGATATGAATTCAAAGTAACAGAGCAAAAGTAAACCAATAATCTCGTTGTCAAAGACGTTCTCGTTCGTGATCGCAGTGGCAACATTAGTGGAGGAGGGGGGGGGGGGACCCCTGATTGGTCTAAGCCCCACACCCTTCACCTCGTCACTGCCTGTCCAAGTACCATGCAGGGAAGGCATTTACGATCCTGATGCCTGAGTTTGAAAAAAATGTTCTTCACAATATCAAGGTATGGCGCTCCCGAGAAAAGAAACTGGCCTGGCTTTGGGCTTTACCAATTTACATATTGAAAGAACAGCCTGTGGCCTCCATTGAAAAATTTGTGGCCCCTACTGGCCACCTCAACTAATGTTTCCTAGACACCGAGTCAAATGATGTCAAGATACCGAGTTCATAATACCTTGTCATTATGAAGAATCTTAAATGTAGGCTATAACATATATCAAGTATTCTGTTAAACTAGTTGAGAATATGTATAATTCAAGAGTTTTATTTTAGAGTTTAATTAAATGGTAATTAGTGATCAATTATTATAATGGATGGTGTCTAAAAATCAATTTCTTAATCTCATTTTCATTACAAAATCAAAATTAAAAGTAAACACTCCTACAACATTAAGAATTTCAAGAGCAAGAACAAGATATTATTTATAGTTTAGTGAAACATACGTTGAAAGAAAACAAATTGAATAGATAGCAATCAATAAGTGAAATGAATTCGAAGCTGAACTAAAAATAGTGTTATAGTGGGTGTCGCTAGCGAGGCAATTCAAGATTACCATTCCGGGTCACCGGATATCACTCTGCGTCCATGTAGCTTAAATTGCATATTTTTTTAACATTTGACACTAATGTCAGAATAACAATATTCGTGGTGTGAATATCGAATTTCACAATTCATCCTCAGAATGGTATCAATTGTTCACCTGAAAACTTAAATCCTGTCTTCGTTTTCACTTTCTTGCTATTTATGGAATCCGGCTGCGGCCGTATTACCCTCGACTTCTCACCCACGAGAGAAAGCGAGAGTAAAAAAGGCGAGAAAGCGAGAGTAAAAAAGGCGAGAAAGCGAGAGTAAAAAAGGCGAGAAAGCGTAGAGTGGCGTCGTGTGATTTAGAATATCAATTCAAAATGAAAAGTTATCTTATTCGTTATTATACCTTGACTGCAATAGCCACCTTTCTTATATCATAGAAGTGGATTTGTGGATTTGATTGGATTGTTCAGCCAACCAGAGGCCTCGACAGAAAGTCACTAAGTCATGATGTTTACAGCTTTTCTGTCGAGGGCTCTGATTGGCTGTATTCGCTATCCAATCAAATCGCTACATTCCAAGAATAGTGAATATTGCAGTCAAAGTATTAGTGAAAAGTTTGTGATAGCTTGACTTTGTAAAGATGGCTCGTTCCCTGCACACCTGATATCCCTGTTATTTCGTTTATTTTTAATTAGCGTTTTCTAGAATTATTATAGACGAATTGGATAACTACCTCATTGATTTTGTATTTTGTGACTTCTGGATTGATGTTTTGATAGGCACACTTTCTCTTTGTGTTTCAGACTGAATTTATTACTTTCCAAGTAGATTATTGCGTTTCGGAATTAAGAGTCACATGTCATCGCCTTTTTCAAACTAATAACCCAGTCTGCCAATGTTCTATCGAAGGGATAAATTTATTAGTTGCCTGGTAACGGTGGTAGTCAAATTATTTGATGCGAATGTGAAAATGTATGCCTATGTGCTTTATATGGGCTAAGATGTAGTACGTAAAATTCTCTTTAATTTTATACTTCATTTTATCTTCAAGAACATATACGCATGGGAATTTGTACATCGCTTAAAACGTTTTCTGCTCTGACAGTATTTTATCTCTCTGTAAGTTTGCTCCGCAGTGTATTTAATAGTTTAGCCATATTCAAACGAACCACTTTATATGATTAATAGTAATATTTGTTCAGTTAAACAATATTATCTAATCCTACAAAATGAATGCTGAAGGGCAATTGGAATTGCACTTCAACTTATATCAGAAAAATATGAAAGGTACCTACGTTCACAGCCGTCACAAATTTACATATATTTTAATTTATTGAAGTTATTGAATACAAATCTTAATTTTATACAGACACAGCTTTATGGAACAACAATCACGAAACGTTGCATAAAACTTTAACCAGTGATTGCTGTTCCATAAAGCTGTGTCTATATATCATACTCACAATTGCTAAATGTCATTCAAAGACCTTAGATCTTAATTTTGTTTTTGGTTTGGAAATTATGCCCAGAATGCAACATTCTAGCTTACTCTTTATCATATTAAAGCTACCCTAGTACTAAAATGCACACGGGACCGGAATTCAAATAAGAACAAGCATAATTTATTATGTGGTCTAATTTTAAAAAAAAAGAAGGGGTCAACTGGGAAAGGGAAACCATAGCAAGTTGGTTGGGGCAAAACGGAGAAGGGGCAAAAGGTAATAATATAGGGTCGAATTGGGTAGCGACTGTTATTAATGTTTCTTTCTTTCTCGGCACATAAGATATTCTCCCGTTTAACCATTAGATATTATTTAGATATTATATCATTTATGATACCGCCATAAGTTAAGTTTGCAAAACGCAGTGTTCAGCTTCATATGATATCAATACCCATGAGGTAAAAAAACCAGGTCGTATACGTTCCGTCCAGAGGAATTTATGTAAGATTGAAGACACTGTGGGATAACTGAAGATTAAAATTTCACCTCGCATCGTCGTCAATTATTAACAATGTTGAGGATAATTCCCGCGGGGAATAAAGTCGTCTGCAATTTCTATGTTTCGTCTGCCGAAATTCACATCCTATTACAGTGGTACTTTGTTTCAATTATTCACTAATATGTACGATATGACGTTTGAAGTCTGTCTTGGTCCCAAAACTAATAGAATTTGGTTGTATTCTTCTGTTACTGAATACTGGCAGATGGAATCTAAGGAGGATTTGTCACAAGAGAACTGGTGCGATGACTCATAGAGAACTGGTACAAAGACTCATAACGAACTGGTACGATGACTCATAGCGAACTGGTACGATGACTCAGAGAGAATTGGTACGATGACTCATAGCGAACTGGTACGAAGACTCACACAGAACTGGTATGAAGGCCCACAGATAACTGGTACAATGACTCTTAGCGAACTGGTACGATGACTCATAGCGAACTGGTACGATGACTCATAGAGAACTGGTACGAAGACTCATAGAGAACTTGTATGAAGGCCCACAAAGTGGTACAATGACTCATAGAGAAATGGTACGAAGACTCATAGAGAAATGGTACCATGACTCGTAGAGATCTGGTATGATGACTCGTGGAGATCTGGTACGATGACTCATAAGATACTGGTACGATGACTCATAAAGAATTGGTACGAAGACTCATAGAGAACTGGTATGGAGGCCCACAGAAAACTGGTACGATGGTGTACGAAGACTCATAAAGAACTGGTATGAAGATTCATAGAGAACTGGTACGAAGATTCCTAGAGAAGTTGAACGAAGATTCTTAGAGAACTATTACGAAAACTCACAGAGAACTGCTACGAAGGTCTAGAGAACTGGTAAGAAGGCCCTGACTTATTTTTCGAGGTAAATTTGAATTCCCTCTGTAAACCAGTAAAAGACTTTATGCTGGTTAAAGGAATAGAACTTAGAATACACTCGTCCTATGGCTAATTATATCTGTGTTTAATAATGACCATTGGTTAAATAAGTATGCATCCCACACTTTAATCAAATTTCAAAAAGCGACAATTAACTATATTCAGAATTCAAAAAAATAAGTGAGCAAGCGATGAATCCGTTCAGTTTCAGAAAAAAGTGTCTGGTTAATCAACGCTAAAACAGGAAGAAGGAAAATCCCATCAATTCGCAAGCGCAAAATGGCAATCATCTTCCGGTGTATACAAACAAACGTGAGCGAAATTATAATTTTATGTTCATTCTAAGACGTTCTATTCAAACTATAAATGTGAGTAAGTATTCATTATTAGAAACCAAAATTGGCATAAATTTCAGCTGCAAATTGTCCTATATAAAAATAAATCTCGAAATGGGAATGTGTGCTCATATTTATATTTTGATCACCGCAAAGTCAATATAATTCACATTCTAACACATACAGTATAATATCAGGGAAATATTCAAATTTTTACAATAATTTTCAATAATATTCGATTCAATGAGTGAAGACAGCAGGTCTAAAGTTTTAAATATATTAAGATTCCTAACTGACAGTAAATGATAAAAATTACTCAGAACTGCTATTATTTATCTGAAATAGATAAAGAAGGTAGGAAATGAGCGACGCCGGTGTAAGATGTGAGACATACAGACACAACCCTTCAGATATATACCTCGTCAATAATTAATGGTATCACTAGCGGTGAGCTGAACGATGTCTAAATATATATATATATCACGTCAATCGCACTGCACTTGAACCCTCAAGGGGAAGTCAGTTGAAACATTATTTAAAACAGCAGATAAGATTTTGAACGTGTTTTTGTAAAAAGTCAGTTAATTGTGGTCCTTATGTTGTAAGGTAAAGGGAGATAATGTTGACTTTGCTGTCCCAGAGGTCAGTATATACAGCGTATAATGCTGTATTTGTTACCTCTGGAAAATATGGGAAATACGACTTCCGAGATGGTATATAGCATTCGTTACTTCAAATTTTGCTCGGAAGTCGTGTTTTCTATTGGAGAACTCGGGTAGCGAGTTCACGACATATGACGTCATATGACGTATAAATGTTGGGCAACCAATCAGAATTATATAATGTACACACGTGATAGAATTATTATGCAAATAAAGTATATTTCTCTCTTGACCGCATGCGTCTGTACAAATTTTTCAAATGGGTCTCGAATAGAATCAAGTGGTAATTACAACGTCCTTGTAGGAAACTTCCCAGAGGTATCAAATACAGAATAAAGAATCATATAAGACCCACTCCAGTAATTAATTTTATGCTAATGATTGTATATAAATGTAGTTCGTGCTATTTTTAGAAATGTATTCGGTGCTAATTTTAGAAATCCTCTTTCTCACTCTCTTTTGGGGGTTTTGAATGCATATTTTTGACTAATTTTGGGTCTAGATTTGGAATTTGATGTCTGAAGTTGCATTTTCTTTCAGATTTTTTTCAGATCAAGCGGAAGGATAATTCTAAAAATAGGCGTCTGGTGTTCATTGACAGTCAAGCGGATGTTGATAGAATGCAGCGGTCTACTTTAAGTTTGGCTAGTTATAGATTTTCATGGTCATGATATACTTATTTTTGTCCAGAAACTAAGCATTCTGGTGGCAGAATTATTCAGGTGGAGCTAACATCAGTAGGCCAAGCAACAAACTTATTTGTTATGTATACTATCGCATGTTTGTCGATATTTTAAAAATATATTACAATATTGCGGTGGTGGCTCTAATGTATACTCTGATAACCAACACTAATTAACTTTGATCTGCATGTCACCTGCTTTATAACTAGACTCAGAGATATTCTATTAGGGCTTTATCAGATTTACATTTCATACGGTCTAGACCACTACCAATGTCAGGGTAGTTGTTCTAATAATTAACTGTAGCGAAATCAAACAACTATAAAGATTCATATTTCACAAACTAAATTAGTCTGTCCCGTCTTTCTG